>NC_139824.1:15053884-15096384 GCF_963457635.1 Microchirus variegatus
AAAAAAACATGCAAGGCAGAGAGTTTAGACATTTCCTTGCTGTATATATGTTGTAGATTAACACGTCTGCAGGATTTTAAAGTATTTTTTTTTACTAATCTACAGTTGGACGTTGCGCTCTGACTCTCGACGTCACATTTAGTAACGGCTCAGCTCACTTGCCAGAGCAGGTACTGAAGTAACTACCAGGTACCAGATACCATGTGCCAAGTACCAGGCACCAGATATCAGATGCTAGATACCAGATACCAGATACCAGATACCAGATACCAAGTACCAAGTACTGGTACCAGATAACAGATAACAGATAACAGATAACAGACACCAGATATCAGATGCTAGATACCAGATACCAGATACCAGATACCAGATACCAGATACCAAGTACCAAGTACTGGTACCAGATAACAGATAACAGATAACAGATAACAGATAACAGATAACAGATAACAGATAACAGACACCAGATACCAGATACCAGATGCCAGGTACCAGATACCAGATACCAGGTACCAAGTTCCCGATACAAGATAACAAGTACCCGATACCAGATGCCAGATGCCAGATGCCAGGTACCAGGTACCAGGTACCCAGATACCCATATACCCAGATACCCAGATACCCAGATACCAAGTACCAAGTACCAAGTACCAGGTACCATGTACCATGTACCATGTATCATATAGCAGATACCAGGTACCAGCTACCAGGTACCAAGAAACAAGTTGTGAAAAAAGCCACAGTCACTAGGGTCAATCTGTGGTTAAGTCTGGCCATGGACACATGAGGAGACAACCTTCTGGTTAGAAGATGACTTTGTTCAATCTCCATCCCCCAAAGCTGCTGTGAAACTGTCACATTTGCTGCAGTTTATGACTCCTAATCCTAATCTGGAGTTTCCATGAGCGATATCTAATCTTTCTTTAGCTCCCAGTGCTGCTTTCAATCTCACGTGTGTTATCAACTAAGGCCAAGAATCTGAAGGTACTATGATACATATCCTCATGCTGGTGTGACGGTAACATGGTGATATATTTTTTATACAGAAGTTTAGATCTATGCTCCACACAGACCCACCCACACATTATTACGTCATAATCCTAACATCAACAAACGTGCCGAAAGAACCATGCTGTTGGTGTTTCAGGCACATCATGTATGAAGATTAGAAAACTAGGTCGAGCTATAAGAAGCCGGTGTGCCGTGTATTTCATCTCAAAACGCAACCATGGAGTCGTTTGCTTGCCCATTTTTACCAAACAATAATCATGACCTCAGATGAACCACAGTGACATGATGTTTCTGCACAATCTAGTCAACAATATAAGGAACACATCGAGCTTTGTGCCCATGTGACCACATACTAATATGTCACAAATGCATACCATGAACATGTTATCTAACGTCCTTTAGCGTGAGCAGCTTGCCGCTAAAGCTTAGCTTACCTCTAATTTATAGGGGGATTTAGTGCAGGAAAATGATCAAAGCAGAACATGTTACATCATCGTTTTTAATCGAGTCTTAGACAGTGTGTGTATACAAAATGGTTTGTGTTAAATAACCCGTGCTTCTGTGTTTCTAAGTAAACGAATGCTCACAAAGATTAAGCACATTTTCACATAGACAGTCCAGATTATTTGATAAATAAGTGGACGCTAATGTGTTACATCTCAATCTGTACTTTCTTGTGACCGATACCGATACTGATATCACAAACTCCAGTATCTGCCGATATTGTTCCGATGCTGTTATTTTAGACCATTTATTATGAACTAACACAATTTTGTGCTGAGTCATTTCAAAGACGTAATTCCCCGTCTGTGTCACAAAACGAACAAATAAACAGCGTAAACGTGACTTAGCGATAAATACTTTTGCTTTATTTACATATGGCGTAACTGGACAAATGTTTATAGGATATATATCCTATATATATATAGGGTTTTTAGATTTAGATTTAGATCAGATTTTACATTTTTATCCGTCCGATATCTGATACAGTCATTTTTACCAATATCGGACCATACCGATACTGACTGATACCGATACTGACTGATACCAATACTGACTGATACCGATACTGACTGATACCAATACTGACTGATACCGATACTGACTGATACCGATACTGATTGATACAGATACTGCTTTATACCAATACTGACTGATACCAATACTGATTGATACCGATACTGACCAATACCGATACTGACTGATACCCATCCCTGTGAATGAATAATGGCGGGAAAAGTACGTTAAGAGATGACCCGTTTGATAATGTTTGAAAAATCGTGAAACTGTGATAGCAATAATATCACGATAATGCGATTCTGTGATAATCAGTGTATTGCAAGACCATATCACACGTCACGATATCTGTCTAAATGAAGAAAACAAAGCATCGGTGGATAGTTAAAAGTGCAGGATTTCTTGATTTATCAATCTATTAACTTTATCATTTTTGCTGCTGGTTTCTTTGAAGTTGTAGAAGAGGGGGCGGAGTCTCCACATTCATTAAAAGGGTGTATAATAAGATATAAGCGCTGGTGATGGTGGTGGTAGAATGGTGCTGCACCCAGTCAGGTGGATCAGGTGAGTTAGCATAAAAGCAACATGGCTGCATTATTAATGACAGATGGTGTAAGACCAACACGGGATTTGATGATAAAAGCAGGATGCTGAGGCTGAAGAGGAGTTCCCTGCCTCTCACGATGGAAACACAGGCTTTTATCAGAGGAGGAGAGAGTGGGGAGGGGGGGTGGATGATGGGAGATCAGTTCATCCAGATAGACTTCTAAAGTGGTGGCACACTCTCATCCTCTCTGCTTTAGCTCATCATCATCATCATCATCAGCCATGGCTGCAGATGCTCTATCTGACAGAGAGAGAGTCTTACAAACCGGTGCGCACACACACACACACATGCAGGTGTTTATGGCTTTGTGAGGACCAAAGATTGTCTACACCACACTGAGGACACTTCTTCATAGGGCTTTTCGCGGGGGGTTACGACCTGGTTTTAGGGTTAGGATTGGGTTTACGTTAGGGTTTGGGAATGCATATGATCTATGCAGGGTCCTCACTGCAAATGGGGGGCAAAGGACTCCCCCCCCCCCCCTCCACCCCCCCCCCCCCCCCTGTGTCTGATAATTGACCGCAGCTCGCTGGTTTGGAGAATGTGTCATCGCCTACGAGGCCTACATGCTGTCGCATTACAGTGTGTATTTCTGTCACACAGAGGGGAGGAGGAGGAGGGGGGGAGGGGAAATGGAGAAAGAGGAGGTGGGTGACCAAAACCTCACCTCTCTCTCTCACACACACACACACACACACACACACACACACACACACACACACACACACACACACACACACACGTTGCATTTCACCCTGGTTCAATTTTGCAACATAACTCCCCCCCAAAAAAGGCCTAAATGCATAAATGGCTGCACACAGGATGGATGCAGCAGGCGCATGACGACGCGCTCCACTCATTCCTTATCATGAAACGTAAGCAGGACTTCAAATGTGGCATTCAAGCAAAAATGGCATGCAATTGCACACATCTACACTATGCATGTGTTATAAATATATATATATGTGTGTGTGTGTGTGTGTGTGTGTGTGTGTGTGTGTGTGTGTGTGTGTGTGTGTGTGTGTCATTCATGGACACAGCATCATTGCGCGCACCGTGTCCTTAAACCACAGCGGCGGCCTATTACATAACAGGTTGACATTTCACACAGGGATGAATGATGCCAGGCGATGATAATATAAAAAGAAAAAATGAACAGCGTGCTTCCTTACTTCCCCAGCTCCTCGAACAGCTGATATTCGTCGGTAAATCTCGTGCAGATCGTTAACGCCATCCTGAAGCAGAAGGAGTTGCCAGGGAGCAGACGCGCTTGAGCTGCACTCTGCACACACACACACACACACACAACCCGGGTTTGTCCTGGTCGGCAGGAGAGCTGTGCTGTGCTGTGCTATACTGTGCTGTGCTATACTGTGCTGTGCTGGGATGAAGGAAGGAGAAGAAAAAAAAACACGCAAAAAAAAAACTACTGTCTCTGCGAGTTCTTCAGTCTGCACGCGCTGAGGCTTCTTCTTATTGCAGGATCCTTTTATTTTGCTTCACGCGCACCAGCTTGTCGGAGCTCGTGGACGCAGCATGTTGTGTGTGTGTGTGGGTAAAATCTGTGTGTGTGTGTGGGTAAAATCTGTGTGTGCATCCAGCGCTGTGAGTGTTTCCTCTGCGCGCGCCAGACACCGCACTACCGCACCTACCACCCACTGTGGAGTGGGCTCAGTCCCGCCCCCTTTTGCTTGCTTGCATCCTCAGCATGGCCACTAATAATAATCATAATAATAATAATAATTGATATAGACATATATATTGTATATGCATATATACACATATATATGCATATACAAATACACACACACATATGTAATATAATATAATACAATATATGTTTGCAAGCAATGTTTTTATGACAATAATAATATATACACACACGTATGTATGTATATATACATATATATATATATATATATTTATATACAGTACATATATACACACACATATGTAATATAATATAATAATACAATATATTTGCCAGCAATGTTTTTATGACAATAATAGTACATACACACATGTATGTGTGTATATATGTATATACATATTTATACATATACACACATATGTATATATGTGTGTGTGTATATGTATATATATATATACAGTACTTATATACACATATACACACACATATATGTAATATAATATCATACAATATATGTTTGCTAGCAATGTTTTTATGATAATAATACACACACACATATATATTTATACGCATATACACATACGTATATGTGTGTGTGTATATACAGTACTTAAATACACATATATACACACATATATGTAATATAATACAATACAATATATATTCGCTAGCAATGTTTTTATAACAAAAATAATACATACACACACATGTATGTATACATATATATATATATATATATATACACCATATACATCATTCAATTACATATATATATATAAATAAGCTGGTTTGGTGTTTTAATTACACTTGCTCACATTATTATTTTTTACGTAATTTCAAATAAACGTCTCTGTTTTTGATATTTTGCTCCACAAATGTGAAGTTAACGTCATTCCATATCAAAACAAGAACTTTTACTTTTTTTAAATTCTGTGAAATATCATCCTGAATATTTTAACGGTGAAATCAAGATGTAAGATTGTTGTTGTTTTTTACCCCACTTTCTGTTCTCTAGACTTTTCCCCTCTTGGCCCCCGGGGTCATTTGAGTTTACAACTCCTGTTTTAAAGGAACTAAAATGAATCTCAACTAAACTTTTGTTCTCCTTTTTTTTGGGGGGGGGGGGGGGGGGTCAACTCTGGTCTGTGGGGAAAATGTTGTGAATTGGACGACCAGAGGATGTGATCACGTCATCGGAATTTTTACTTGTCTTTACTGCTGTGAGTAGGTTGATGCATTATGATATGACAAGACATGACAGGCAGCATGTGACAAGAATAATTTTTTATCTACTGGTCTTCCCCTTGATTTAAAAATAGTGATTTTCATCATGTAGAAACATGTGTTTGTGTGTGCATTTCACGTTCATAACAGCAGTCAACAACACTTTCACGACTGTGTAACTGACTCAGTTGCAGGCTCAATGTATTTAACACACACACATATTTGCACAGTTATAGTATAAACCTTAATCCTGAACTTAACCAGTATGTTTAACAAATACAAGAACACACACACAGTTGTGAGGTCACAGGATAACAGGATCCTGGTGTCAGACGGTGAAAGTCCGCATAGAAGAGTTATGAAATCTGGTCCACACATGTTTGGATATTCCCGCAGCATATTCATCTGGATTTAATTTAATTTAGAGTTAGAAATCCCAATAGCAGTGATTCCAGTCACTTTGCATCAGTTCTGTTTAAAGACTGTCACTGAGCAGGAACTTGGTATTAGGTCAGATCGGCAGGTGAAGTCATCTCTATTCAATATCTCCACACAATAATTAATTAATTAATTAATTAATTAATCACACAAGCAGCTCTGAGTCATGAGATCATTATTTATTTACTTTATGCATACCTCAGATCCATTAACTCACAGCCGGCCCAAGGCATAAGCACACTAATCAGCTGCCTGGGGCCCAATCGTCACCCAAGGGCCCCCCCAATAGCATCTTTTGTGATTTTAGGCTTAAAAAAAAACAAAAAACAAGTTACATTTGTATAAATAATAGTTGGACAAAGGTGGGGAAAAGGCCCCCAAAGTCTTTAAGACCGGCACTGCATTATCTCACTTATTAAAGCGAAGCAGAGAAGGACTTCCCTTTTAAATCACCGTTAAATACTCTGCATTATTAACGCGTGTGGGAACACGGTTGTGGCCCTGTGGCGAGAGAGCATCGTCATCATAACACAAGTTGCGTCATGTGCAGCGGAATTCTCTCTCTCTCTCTAACGCTGCCTGCAGTCATGTCACACAAAAAAAACACAGCTGAATTCAGCTGATCGTGTGTGTGTGTGTGTATGCGTCATGTGTGATGAAAGGGGTTTGTTTAATATTGATATCAGATTATTGGATTTGTTTGTCGTTAACCCTTTAACACCTAAACCCCAAATTATTGCTTATTTTAACCATTAAAAGGGACAGAACATTTTTCCAGTTTTCCAGAGTAACTTTCAACATGTGGCAGATATTTACAATTTGCTGCATTTTAAAAGTGTATTAACAACTTCAGATTCTGCGTGTTAAGTTGAAATTTGAACAGCATAAAACATGTTTAAGGTAACATTTGTTTGCGACTTTGTCCAAAAACAGGCCAAAAAATGGAAACTAGTGTGACGATATGTAACCACATATGTTGGCTTTGACGTGCAACTTCTCAGTTTTCAGGAACCATTGGATTTTTTTCCGATACCACAAACCATCACGTACACGCTTAGAAATAAGGGTTCCAAAAGGGTCCTTCTGCAAGGGCTGAGGTTCTACCTGGAACCATTTGCTTCTGAAAAACCATTTCCAGAAGAAAAGGTGTTTTCAAGGTTTCTTGGTAACACTAATGGTTCCAGTAAGAACCATTTTGATCCAGAGAACCCTTTAAAAACCCCTTTCCTGAATAAAGGGTTTTAAAAGGGTTCTTGGTGGAACCTTTATGAAAAGGTTCTACCTGGATCCAAAAAGGGTTCAACCACGAGGACAACCCGAAGAACCATATATGGTTCTACTTAGCAGTAAGAGTGTAGTTACACTAATGCAAAATGTGCTTGTGCAAACATGACCGCTGCGATACGCTCGGTGTTAAAGGGTTTAAATGTGAACATTTCTATTTTATTGCAGTCTGAGGCATCATCTGTTTTAAAATGATAAAGATAAAGTTGAACCATGTAAGGTTCTCATAGGAGAACCCTTTTGGAGGGTTCCACCAAGAAACCGTTTAAAACCCTTTGTTCGGGAAAGGGGTTTTAAAGGGTTCTCTGGATCAAAATGGTTCTTACTGGAACCATTAGTGTTACCAAGAAAACCTTGAGAAACCCTTTCTTCGGGAAAAGGGTTTTTCAGAAGCAAATGGTTCCAGGTAGAACCTCAGCCCTTGTAGAAGAACCCTTTAGGAACCCTTATTTCTAAGAGTGTGTGACCTATGATGTTAGGTTGACAAATTTTATTGTAGACAGCTCAGATCCGAGAACTGAGACAATGTCTGACATCTGAAGAGTTAAGGCATCATCGCAGCGTTGCCAGGTCTGATACATGAAGTTAGTAAGGCTTGAGATGGTGTATCCGGTCCAGATGCCTGGCACCTCGGTATCTAGTGAGGGGAACCTTAATGGGGGCGTCTAGTTTGTGTCTTATCCTAAGTTAAAACTGGTTTGTAACTTTCCCAAAACAAGATGACTGGAACACAAAAACACAGCAGCTTCAATTCCAACTCCAAATCACACTTTAATGAACCGTTGCGACGACAAATAAATACGTCAATAAATATGCCAAATACATAAATTAGAGAGCAACAAATAGGTAGTTAAATATTCCAACATAAGACTTCATGAGCGGCCGTATAAAAAGAGCCGTCGCTGCTGCGAACGTCATAGTAAAGTGACATAGACACAAGCGCCAGGCTCGTGAATACACGGCACGTTTGATGCAAACGTGAGCCGAGTGTCGAAGGTTCTGTAGAACATCGAAGGTGGCGAAGCAAATACTTTTAGGGGTTTCCCTTCATTTGGAGGACGCGGACGTCGCTCAGCGTCTTCTGCTGCAGGGAAACGACAGAAAAGAGTGTTCGTTAATGACTTATTACATTGATTATTATACATATCATACTATGGTGAAAGCAGAACAACGACTTACTTTGACAGGATCCTGTCGATCACTATCTTCACCCAGGGAGCTTCGGGGTCCAGGCAGACTTGTTGGCCTGTCTTCTTCAGTGTGGCACTGCAGGAGAAACAAGATCCAGTCAGTACAAGGAACAACTTTGATGGAAAAAAGTTCATCTTTGCTATTGTTTTGAATCAGTTTTTCTTACATGATTTCGGTTTCTTCGCAGTGAGAGCTTCCAGGTATGATCTCCACCTTCTCAATGTGGCGAATGATGGGTCTGCGTTCGGTCATGATGCAGCGGCAGTGCAGCTCCACTCCCACGCTCGTCAGGCTCATTCCTGTCAGAGAGTCGTATAGAGTCAGAAAATGCAAAAGTGTTGACGTGCATTGAGAGAAAAAAAGAGTCGCCACAGTAGTTAGTTACTGTGTTAGCAGTCGTCTTACCTTCAACTATGGCCATTGAGGCGAGGAGCAGCACCGTGACGCTGGCAATGACTCTACCGTTCATCATATTTGCTGTTTTTCCAAACGTTCTGCAACAATTCAAATATATAAAAAAAAATGTCCTTCAAAAACAGCTCCAAAGAAGACAGAAGAAGCACTAAAGTAAAAGTTTGTTTTTCAGCTCTTGCTTTCTTTCCTTTGCTCCTGTGTCTCTGTCCTCAGCTGAATGTTTGAATGAATGTTGAGCGCTGGAGAACTCTGCTTTTATAGCCGTCCAGGCGGAAATGAGTCATTTCCCAGACGTTGCAGAAGTTGCGCAAGGTGGGACTGTCAACTCTGGGAATTTCTCGGCGCGAACGTGAGCAGCAGAAGTGATTTATCAACAGGGTTAGATGATAAACTAATGTCACTAATTCAGCTGTCATTTATAAAAAAAACAAGGTGACTAAATGTGTGCAATAATCTGACTGACGTGGCAGGAATGTTGATAAGAAAGTCTCAGGTGTTGTATATGGTTGTATATGGTTGTATTGCTCCACAAAGCACATAAATGTATTAGTTTGAGATTGATAACAGGTGATTCACTGATGACCTCGTCTAAAGGGACAAGTGTAGTCCTCAGGTGTTGACGTCTAAAATTCACACCTTCACACACAGAGGCGATTCTAGAGTCTGTAGGGGCCCTAAGCAAAAATTCCCAGGGGGGGCCCTTCCTTCCAACCAGTGTTCATCACCATTATGTTATAAATAATCTGACACCAACGAAAAATGTATGAGTGCAAAATATTGTTGTTTTTTTCAAAATGAATGAAATAACATGGAAAAACCTTGTAATTAAAAAGTATGTGAAAATATAAATGTAATACTGTAAATAGCTTTTAAGAAACTATATAAACAGTTTTTTTATTCTGCAAATTTTCCAACTTGCAGAACTTCACACAGGTTAAAGTGAGGTGGGGTCCCCTCCCTAAATTTGGGGAGGCGGCTGGTCACTGCACATTTCAGTAAAAACAGCCCTCAGGCTCCGAGTGTCGGGGGGCCCCCTATCGGCTCGGGGGCCCCAAGCAGTTGCCGGCCTTGCTTGTTCACAAGCTGCGCCTCTGTTCACAAAGGAATAATTCCATTCTTTAAAAGCTAAGTTTTGAGAAACGATAACAACGGGGCTCTCCACTCACAACAACCTGAAAATATTTGCATTCAAAAAAAATCTTTTGCAGACTGCAAATCATGTTTATGTTTTGAAATCATGTGGCGCCACCTACCGCCATCTACCAGTCATTGCTGCCGAGCAACCACGGTTTACCAGTTACGTCTGAGCTACAATGACGGAGAAAACGAAACCTAAAAAACCTTGGTATTTTGAATTTGAGTGCAGTAACCGTTTCTGGCCACATTCTTACATATGGCGCCTTTAAAGGTAAAGGTAAAGTCACTGTCACGCAGCTTGACTTCAGAAAAGAGGGTCACTTTATTAGGTACACCTATTTTAACTGCTTGTTAACACAGATTTCAGCCGTTTGCTGATACATAGAATTCCATAGAAGGAGACAAACAAGGAAAAAAGATGATGTCTATCAGTTAATCTACCATATATTACAATAACATTTTAATTTCTTTATTCACTCACACATGAGTAAAAATACATAAACATAAACATTACTGTGATTTTTATTTTATTTTATTTTATTTTGCAGATTGTTCCCTTTCTCATTTTTACTTTATCATACACATATTCACCCCTAGTCTTATTATACTCATATTTGCATAATGAAGCATTAAATATACAAATAAATAACACAGAAAAAAACACGGACGCAGCCTCAAAACATTTTGTTGGTGGAAAAGTTAGAATAAAACGGTCACAAAATTCAGTTGATTTTGATGATCGGTGCGATAAATGTCAGCTTTTAAAAACAAAATGGACAAATACTTATTAAAAACATTTAAGAAATCTGAAATAAAACATTCTGAGAAATTATGTTATATATTTATATCATATAAAATGAATATAATCACAATATAACATGTGTAACCTATCACACATGGGCTAAAAACTCAATAATACATCAAAAATGACCTAATTAGGTGACATTCTGTGATTCTGTCGCAAAGGGGAACTTAAAAAAAAAAAAAAAAAATACATTTGTCACTTTTTCAAGGCAATATGAAAGTCATCAGTGAGCTCATGCACCACTGTCTCATGTGTTCAGAGTAACAAAAGAACCTGCAGCAGATATGTCGGTTTAAAAAAACTTCCAGGAAGATGACACAGGCTCAACAAGCTCCAACGCGCTCACCAACCGCAGTCCTTACGTAGAAGGAAGTGGGGCAACTTTTGAAAGTGTTTATTAAACAGCTGTTGGCTCATTATAAAATACATGTGCTGACTAAGAGATTAATAGGAATGTTATCATTTTTAGTAAACTTAGTTCTGAGTATGATTTTTTGAATATGAACTGAAATAAATGTCGTTTTGTGGTCATCTCTGTCCAGAACTGTAATTGTGCAATTTGGTGAAATAAGGGATGTGATCCACTTCATCTGGAAAGTTTCTGATTTATTGTTCTTGAATCAGTTGATGCATGAGGTGATAAGATGTTAAAATGTAGAACAGTATGGCTGTAGAAACATTTAGGTTCTATTCCTATAGTCTTCCCCCAGATTTACTAAATAGTGATTTGTGCAGCTATTCTTGTTAAGTTGCTATTTTCCATTACTTTATAGAGAGGGTATAAGAATAATAATAATAATTTTCACCAACTATATAAACACACCTGAGCAAAAAGTGCTCAGAATCTTTAAAAATCGGATTGAATGTGCGAAATTTAGAAATACGTCACAGTTTTTATGAACAAAAACGCTCTACTTATTGTCTTTATTTTGTGACTTCTGCACAATTATTGCTCATCTATATCACTACTAAAAAATGTGATATAAAATGAATAATAACTGTGACTCAACAACACATAAGAAGACGGAAAAAAATGAATTTTTTTTTTAAGGCTGCAGATGTCACTTATAAACACACACGCCCCAGGATGTCCATATAAGGAGAGTGTGTTCAACCTGCTTAAATAAGAAAGAAAATGGAACTAGAGCCTTACAAATGTGGTTTCTTTGGTGCCCATTAGGACGACTGGTTCTAAAAAAAAGGTCAACGTTTGTACTGGAAAGTTGTCCTAAAGAGATCGAAGAACACAATAAAACAGGCCCTCGGTGTAGAAGAGGAAGTTATCTTGATGACACATGGATGTTTGGATGTTTGGATATTCCAAAAGTTCCCCTCCTTTGCAGCAAAAAGCTCTTCCTGTTGCAAAGAGGAAAAACACTTGATTGTTGCTCACATGTTAAACTTATGATCTGAAATGACCGTGCATGTGTTGCTTGTTGTTGGAAAGACTGTTTTGTGCAGACATACCAGCACATAAATGATCCCGATCTCCTGCCTTTTGCTTGACGAGGATGACAAGGTTTTCCCTTGGAATGACAAACCATTGCAAATGCGGCGTGAATCACACCCTGAGATTTGTAAGATAAAAGTTCTTATCTCGTCGAATACCTCATCGGAGGTAGATTTAAAGGCGCCATATGTAAAAATGTGGCCAAAAACGGTTACTACATTGAAATTCAAAATAACGAGGTCTTTTAGGTTTCGTTTTCTGACGTAACTGGCAACCCGTGGTTGCTCGGCAGCTGAGACTCTACTGACTGCAATGATTGGTAGACGGCGGTAGGTGGCGCCACATGCCAAAAACATGATTTTTTTTTTTTTGATGCAAATATTTTGTCTGTACTGTTGTTGTTGGTGAGTTCAGTTTCTTATATGAACATTATTCCTGAGTCTCTGTGACATATTAGGAGGATTTTACGGCCAGTTGCTTTGGATTTATTACATAATGCACCTTTAATATTCCCCTGAGAAGCGTGTATTAGAATTTCAAAATAAAATCCTAACGTCAGAAAAACAGAAAAACTGCGGCTTTGTCCGTGGCACAAAAATAAGTCCATTAGCTGTGATCATTTGCACATTCTTCCGCGTGTGCAAACATATCAGCGTAGCTTACACTGCAGCAAAGCATTCCATTAAATATCCTGTTGAAAGAGTATTGTATTGTATTGTATCGTAACCTGTCACGTAAAACCATTTACAAAGCAAACACTGGGGAAACACTGATACTGATAAAAAAAGGAGACCGAGAAGGAAACAGGAGCTGGGAAAACCTGGATTGAATCACGGATTAGTCACCACCCGGTTTCTCTCCTGTTGCTTTTTTTCCCCTGAGTTTTAAGCTGACGGGAATACTTATAGGATTAGGCCGCTTTAATATTAGCAATCAGTGAGTTCCGCTTGACCAGTGTTTAGACCGCTGACAATATTAATGATATACAACACGAGTAAATAACCAGGAAACGCATCAACAGAGTCAGGATTTTTGGGATTTTTCCGGGAAACGTGAGGGAGTTTTTGCATGAACTGACTGAAAAAACAGTTGAGTTTGGGTTTCTATCTATAGACGGGTGGTCCTACAAGAGTAAACATTCCTCGAGTGTGTAAAAGCATCCATGTGACGTTCGGCGTCGTGTCAGGACAGGCTCCACCGTCTCATCACAACATCGCCCCGAGGGGGGAAAGTTTCAGATGAAAATATGTAGAATAATGCATGAGTATATACGTGAGAGACGCAGTCTCAAACAGCACCTTTTTTACACATTTTACTGTATATCTGCACCGCTTTAGATGAACTATAGGAATCTTACCATCGTGTGGTAACACTAATAGTCATAAAGTCATTACCCCGTCTTTTCATTAATTCGAAGAAAAGCAGAAGTCAAAGTTGCCCGTGATTTTGCAAGAATCTGGAAGAAAAGAGGATGTTTGCAAACGCTGAAACATGACGAAGAAGATTACTTTTTTTACAGTCAAGTGCAGCAGTGTTTATGTATGATATTTATGTTCCTTGGGTTTGTGTGAAAGGCCCTTTAGAAAGTTATTATTATTCATATTAGACACCTTGTCCTCTTGCAGACTCCTTTGCACCCGACGCACACAATTACACTGAAAAATACAGTTTTCCTAACGACTAATGTGCTGAATAACCAATGAAGGGCAACTGCTTTCTTGTGGGAGTTTGTGTGGATGCAAAAAACACACACGTTTCCTCACAACTGATTTAGGGAGGGAGATGAGAAAGTTGCTTCACCTTTTATTCCTGCAGAGGGAAGAGCTCGGCTGTTTGCAGGCTTCTGACCAGACATGTCTCCCACTACTACTGTTGCTGTTGTACTCCTGGTTTTAACGGCCATCCCTGAGGGTGAGTGTAATCTGTCAGACCTTTGTTTTCCTTGTTGCTTTGTATTGTCCGTGCAAGCCATTCATTTAAAGCTGCATCCACACATTTCTATCCTCAGGTTTCAGTCACGGGCTTCCACATGTGATCCCGCGATGTCAGTGCATCGACAAGGTGAAAACACCCATCGGACGTCACATAGGAGCAGTGGAGGTGATCCCTGCCAGCTCCCACTGCACACACACTGAGATTATGTACGCACCCGGACCTGAAGGTTTAAAGAACTTCACTTTAGCCGATGATGATTTCCCTGTCATAAACATGTGTCATTTTGATCCTGCAGTGCAACGCTTAGAATCAGCGGAGAGAAGGTTTGTCTGGACCCTGATGCTCTGTGGGTCAAACGGGTGCTGAAGAAACTGCAGAGTGAGTTCATCTTTCCTGGATTTGTTTTTAATGGCGTGGATATACATTTGCATTGCAGTGTGCATTTAATCAGAATGAGAAAAACTTTATTTAAATCTTCTTTGACATTGCTCAATATACAGACAAGCAGTCACATATTTCTGCAGCAGACAGTGTGTCTAGATCTTAAAGGTGCCATATGTAAGAATGTGGCCAAAAACGGTTACTACATTCAAATTCAAAATACCGAGGTCTTTTAGGTTTCGTTTTCTGACCTAACTGGCAACCCGTAGTAGCTCGGCAGCTGAGGCTCTACTGACTGCAATGATTGGTAGACGGCGGTAGGTGGCGCCACATGCCAAAACATGATTTCAAAACATAAACATGATTTGCAGTCTGCAAAATATTTTTTTAATGCAAATATTTTGTCTATACTGTTGTTGGTGAGTTCAGTTTGTTATATGAACATTATTCCTGAGTCTCTGTGACATTTTAGGAGGATTTTATGGCCAGTTGATTTAGATTTATTACATAATGCACCTTTAAGAACATGTATGAGAATTAAAAACGATAAAAATTAAAAAGTGACACTCTTTTTAATTTGTCCATTGTTTGTTTATTTAAACTGGTTATGGCCGTGGGTATGAATGAGTTTTTGTGGATGTTTTTCCTCCATAGAGACTAGACTTTATATCGATGGCCCAATGGCAGTAAATGTAATTGTGAGGGTTTTAACAGCTGAGTTAAAACCCAATATAAGCCACATACTACATCTCTCTTCTCTGTGTTGACTAAAAAAGGCATTTCTGGCTCTTATACAAGAGCGGTTTACACATTTAGTCACAGATCAGGGAAAATATCCAGCGTTTGCACACACACGTCATGCAAACAATCGTAAATATTTAAATAATCACTTTGAATTGATTATACCAGTGTTTCCCCAACCCTGGTCCTCAGGGAACGCTGCCCTGCCATGTTTTAGATGTTTCCCTGCTCCAAAAACACCTGAGTCAGATGAAACATTACATTTTTGAAAAAAAAAGTTTTTAACAAAAGTTGAAACATTACATTTTATAATTATTATTATTATTTTTGACAAAAGTTGAAACAAAAATTTAAATATAATTTTTTTTGAAAAAAATTGACAAAAGTTGAAACATTAAATTTTTTCAAAAAATGACAAAAATTAAAATACATTTTTTGAATTTTTTTTACAAAAGTCGAAACATTACATTTTTTGTAAAAAAAAATGACAAAAAGTTGAAACATTACATTTTTTGAAAAATAAATTTCCAAAAGTGGAAACATTACATTTTTTTGAAAAAAAATGTCAAAATTTGAAATATAATTTTTTTTGAAAAAATTTACAAAAGTTGAAACATAAAAAAAAATTTGAAAAAAATTGCAATATAACATTTTTTGAAAAAAAATTGACAAAAGTTGAAATATTACAGAAGCGTATTGCATTCACTAGAAAAAAAAATCCTGTTTTTCTCACTAATTAATTTTCGGTTTGATTTTTTTTAATATTTTTTTTCCCTGTTTTTCTGTCTAATTTTTTTCTGTTTTTCTGAGTAATTTTTTTTTCAGTTTTTCTGAGTAATTTTTTTTCAGTTTTTCTGAGTCATTTTCTTTTCTGTTTTTCGTGCAAATCTTTTTTCCCTGTTTTTCAGAGTAATTTTTTTTCTGAATTATCGAGAACTCTCGTGAGAACCTCCAACCTGCAAGTGACTCCCATACACCCATGGATATACATCCATGCATACACATATGGTGACTCCTTCCCGCACATACATGCCTCATAAATGATCTATCTAATGATAGCGGGTTAATTAAGGTAAGGCGTGTAATTAGTTACACACAGGCTATGATACTCTAGTTAGTTATGTTTTGGACTGTATCCTTCTATCGTAAGCCTATCGCTCAATCGCTGTTATAAATCGAACTCTCAATAAAGGAGTGAATGTGTTTATTATTTCAAATGCTCTCTAAACTCAGAAAAAAATTACTCCGTAAAACAGGGGAAAAAAATTTACATGAAAAACAGAAGAAAAAATTACTCCGAAAAACAGAAAAGAAATTACTCCGAAAAACAGAAACAAAATTACTACGAAAAACAGGAAGAAAATTAGACAGAAAAACAGGGGAAAAAAATACTCAGAAAAACAGAAAAAAGATTATTCAAAAAATCAAACCGAAAATTAATTACTGAGAAAAACTGGATTTTTTTTTTCAAGTGTACGCTTCCGTAAAATATAACTTTTTTTTTTTTTTTTTTTTTTTTAAATGACAAAAGTAAAAAAAAAAACAGGGCAACATCTAAAACAAGGCAGGGCAGTGTTCCCTGAGGACCAGGGTTGGATGATACAAGTGATCATCGTCATCAGCCTCATGTCTTGAATCCATCACCTGAGATAATCTGTTTAAGGAAGCTGCTCAATTCCGCCTTGACAATACAGAGTGACCTCAATTTAATATATACATTAAATGAATATATTGTTGATGCATATTATTTATTTCCTCTGCAGGTTCACGCCAAAGTGTTGCAGAATAACACCGTCTGATGGATCGGGATCAGACGGAAAGGATGCATTTTCTTCTTCACTGAGGCTTAAAGTGAACACATTAGAGGAGCATCGAGAGCTTGCTTGCACGAGCAGGATTTGTGTGACACAGCTGCAGCTGCGTTAATCCAGGAGTTGGGATTACATAATCTCCCCCAACTTTCACATTTACTGAGCTCCGGCGAGAAAAAGATGGAGTTGTGAAACAAACCTTTATTCTGAAGAATATGTTAAACATCACACTGTGTGTCTTTACTTTACTGCTGGTTTTGTAAAACTCTAACAATAACACAATAACTGAATAAAGCACATTATTTTTCAATAAACACTGTGTACTTCATTCTGTAATGCTTAATATATTGGAAACATACATTTGCACAAACTAAAATGGTATATTTGAAACCTTCAGGGCAGAATTTAATTGAACACTTATGTTTATATATATGTTTTCATATTTTAGTTTTTTTTTTTACATTACAAATATATGTTATATAATCTAATCAAATATATGGTACATTATTATAAACAATTCTCTCCATAGGTCAAACAAGGTATAGGTATTTCTTTAGAGGGACATCGCCACCTTCTGGACAATCAACAGAACTGTAAACAGTGTGTTTTGCCTCTGTTAACAAGTGACATTACAGCAATTATTATTAGTATTATTAGTTAGACTTTATCCTAAAGTTGAAGAGTGTTTGATTTAAAAACATTTTTTTAGATTTTTCAGAATGGCTGCTATTGTGCAATTTAGTTGATGTAACCTCAAACTTGATAAAGATTACATCACTGAAAATGCTCACTTGCGTTTTAAGATAATTCATCATATCTGTGTGTAACATATCATGAGCCATTAATATCCAGTCCAGACTAATTAGTTTAACTTATTAAAGTATATTAAAACACATATTGTCACAAATTCAGTAAAAACACTGGCAAAACCCACAAGAATGTGCTTACAACTAAAGTGGAAATCTGTGATTTTATCACAAACAGAAAATATTTAAATGTAAAAAATTTAATTACAGACCAATCCAATAAAGCACAATGTGCAGTGTGTTTGCACGAGGGAATGTGATACATAATGAAGAGGAATTTTAATTAAAAAATGAATTAATATTCTGAATTTAGAAGGCAGATTTTATTTTATTTTTGCATTTTTTCTGACCCTAATCCTCTTCCGTAGACTAGAAGAAAAAAACGCAACAGCTGTTTTTGTGCCATTGCCGTAAACATCTAATCAATTGCGCACTCGAAATCCAATCCAATAAAGCACAATGTGCAGTTTCTTTGCAATTTAATGTATCTGGAAGAGGAATTTTAAACAAAAAATGAATTAATATTCTGACTTTAGAAGGCAGGTTTTTATTTTATTTTATTTTAGCATTTTTTTTCTGGCCCTAATCCTCTTCCGTAGACTAGAAGAAATAAAACGCAACAGCTGTGTTTGTGCCATTGCCGTATATATTCAAACAATTGCGCACTCGAAATCCACGCTGCTGCTGCGACACGATGTGCGGCTGATGCTGAGAGGCAGACCGTCATGTTCCAACATGCAGGACGGACGCGGTGAAACCTCAGCACCAGCGCTTATCAAGTCAATCGAGTAGTGCGCGTCCTCTCTTTTGAGGCTAAAAAATGGCCCAGTTTTGCGTTTGTTGTTGCCGTAAACTGGAAGCTAGCGTCTGAACTCGGTGTCGATGGCACATCTGTACTAGTCATCATGGCTAGTTGCGAACTCCCGAGGAGGCGACGAGGCAAAGTCGCAGGCATGTAACGCCACATATTATTGTGTAGCACGTCCGAGCGTGTGCCGATACTTCTGCGGTGTGGCGAGTCGGAAAAAAAGGTAAGAATTCAACCGTTTTCTCCTCTTTTTATTGACGTCGTGGCTAACGTTGGTAACGCGCGGTTTGCTAATAACCATCGTTACCGCGCTAGCTAACCACGGTTAGTGGTTGCTAACTTTCGCCCGAACGCTGCGGGGTTATTCGGATGGAGACGTCACTGACGTAAAAGCAGGTATTCACAACAACAACAACCGCGTCAACAACAACTTGTAGTTCGCAGCGTGTTGTCGAAACGACACTCTTTTACCTAGTTACGATATTAGCTGGTCATATTAGCATTTATACATTATAAGAGAGATAGTTTAATTGCAAATGTTTCTTTTGTGTGTGTTTACACTGTATTTGTACCTATTTTTTGGCATATACTGCTTTTAATTGTCAGGACCAGTAGCTCTCAAGGGGAATAAAACCTGGTCCCAATGAGGCAGAACCTAATTTCTGGTTGGGTTAAGATTAGAGCTGAAACGATTAATCGATGAAGCGATTATTAATCGATTACTTAATTAATGGCCAACTATTTTGATAATCGATAGTCGGTTTGAAGCTTTTCTCATGATTAAAACACGATTTCTGATTGTTTTAGCTTCTTATATGTAATATTTTCTTAGTTTTTTTGCTCCATATTACAAAGAAATCATTAAAACTGAATCATTTTAGTTTGTGGACAAAACTAAGACCAAGAACATTGTCATTTCCAGCTTTGACAAACACTGATCAACGTTTTTTAACATTTTCTGACATTTTATGGACCAAACGATTCATCGAGGAAAATAATCGACAGATTAATCGATTACGAAATTAATAGTAAGTCGCAGCTCTAGTTAAGATTAGGCATAAACTGGTTAATCTGTCAAAGAAAAAGTGTCAATGCAGTGTCCTAACAAGGATAGCTGCACAAACATAACCTTCGACATTATAGTATATGTTTCAGATATATGTAGCTACAACTGTACATTTCTTGAACTGGGGGGTATATCGTAGCTCAGACGTAAATAACAGACTGCTGGGTTACCTGTGTGTGTGTTTCCAGGTGTACCTCCCATCGCGCCGCTCCCTAGCCGGTGCCTCTGCTGCTGCCATGGAGGTGGGCAGCCTCCCCGTGGAGCTGTGGAGGGTTATTTTAGCCTACCTTCCTCTCCCAGACCTGGGCCGCTGCTGCCAGGTGTGTCGCGCTTGGCGGGAGCTCATCCTCTCGTTGGATAACACCCGCTGGAGGCAGCTCTGCCTGGGCTGCTCCGAGTGCCGTCATCCCAACTGGCCCAGTCAGCCCCATTTGGAGCCCCCGTCCTGGAGGGAGGCCCTGAAGCACCACGCCCTGGCCTCGCGCACCTGGGCTCAGAACGGACCAGACCATCAATCTTCTGCCTGTCTGCTCTTCTTCCGACGTCGTAAAGACCGCAGGGTTTGGCATGTGGGGCCTGGATGCGAGTTTGAAACCCTCCGCGGGGCTCTCGGGGTGGCGGGGCCGTATGACCGCGTGGTTCTCCATCCAGGAGTGTATGAGGAGCAGGCTGAAGTGGCGCTGAAGGTGCCCGTGGAGCTGGTCGGACTGGGCCGACTGGGTGAGGTGGCCTTGCTGGTGTGTATGGAACAGCAGTGTCCGACTGCCAGGTTGTGTAATCTGGTATTCATGCCTCCCTGGTTCTCCACCGTGGTTTACAAGGTGAATTATCTTGATATCTTCAGTGTCTCACCAACTGTTCAGAGTCCGCTAGCTAGAACTGCTTGTCGAAATTAGCCCACACTCATGCAATTAATCAGTGAATTATCAATGGTCAAAGCATTCAGATGACTGTCACAGGACTAAATAGCAGAAAATAATAGCATTTGAAGGGCTGGATTTGTACATAATCTTAATTAAATCAAATGTAATGATGTTTTTTCCTGATTCCAGTCTTTCTCTCCTTGTTTTGCACTAGACAACGTGGGGTCACGTACAGCTGGATAACTGCAACTTTGAGGGGGCTCAGTTGCAAATCCGTGGTCCGGGGACCTGCCAGGCTCGTTTCTGCTCCTTTTCACAGGGCAGCTCTGCACACATGCTCGGTGTCGTGCTCAGTTTGTTGGACAGCTGTGACTTCTCAGGCAGCGACACGGCGTCGGTGAACGTGGAAGGTCCTCCGGTGTCGGAAAGGAACTGGGCTTGTAAACACTTGGCTTCTCTGGCCAGGACGTTCCCGTCGTGCGGCGTTTCTAACAGCAGCTCGCCATTTGGCCCTGTGGCTGGATCCACTGGTGGGCCTCAACCCCCTGGTAGAGACATTAAAAGGGATCATGTTGGCATAGAGGACTGGCAGAGGAGGACTGGGGTCGATGCGTTGTGTCAGGGGACAGTGATCGAAGACGGCTGGAGCGAAGGTGACCACAGTGAGGTCGAAGAGGAAAGTCGCAATGGAGAAAACGCCAAAAACCAATCTACGACGGATTACAAAATCCCATGTGACAATCATGGCCTATCCCATTTACTCAAGCCTCGCGCAGATGGCTCTCTGCCACTGGCCTCGTCCCCGGATCCCCCGTCCACGACCCCCGAGCCGCTCACCTTTCAACAGGAGTTGGAAAGGGACCCTGAAGCTCAGATGTTGGCGGCCGCCACACTCGGCTGCATCCTCAGACGCTGCCTCTTCAGGGACGGGAAGGGCGGCGTGCATTTGTCTAATTATGGTCAAGCTCGGCTGGAAGGCAACGTTTTCCGCGGGCTGAACTACGCCGTCCGCTGCATCCAGAACTCCACTGTAAAACAACTTTGCTAACAAACTTTATATTAACAGTTGTAATTGTACTTAAATGTATCTCTGTACATCTCGTTTACAAGTAAGCAGCGTGTCATTTGAGTCACGTATCGAGTAGTCCAGATCATGAGTGATTAAGCAGCAGTCTCCGTTTCACGCCGTAACTTTAGCTTCCTCTCCCTCTGTCGTCTACTTACAGATTGTTATGCTGAGAAATGAGGTGTGCGAGTGTCGAGCGTCGGGCGTGTTTCTGCGGCTCTCAGCCGAGGGCCTAATTGCTGAAAACAACATCCACTCGAACGGAGAGGCAGGGCTGGACATCCGGAAAGGAGCGAACCCCATAATTGTGGTAATTGCTGAGCATTTGTCATAAACTGAGACACAAACAATATCGTCCACCATTTCACAAACCAAAAGGGTCATGGGATTAATTGTAATGTTTTGAGATCCCACAAGCTTGTTTTTGTGAACAAAATGACTTACAAAACACAATTAAAAGTTGTGTATATATCAATTTATATTTGAACAGAAATTCCCTGACATCATATGGTTCATTTTTAAATGTAACTGCTTTAAATTTGATCATTATCTGCTTTTTTTATTTTTACCAATCTCGCCTCTCTCCTTCTACAGTGCAACAAAATACATAGCGGTTTGCGTTCTGGGATCGTTGTCCTTGGCAAGGGAAAAGGTTCAATTCGGAGCAATTGGATCTATAACAACAAGGAAGCAGGCGTATATATTCTGTTCAGTGGGAATCCTGTGGTGAGGTATGTGAGTCTCTACGAATCCCAGGAATGTGATGTTTTTGGTGTGTCATCTTTTCCAGAATGTAGAGGTTTTTCTTTTCGTGAGAACAAAACACAACAACTTACTGTTATTTCTTTTCTATTTGGCCACAAAAGTCCTTCACAGATGACACTGTGTCTTATAGTACCGATGTTCAATTTAGTCAACTTTGTTACCGTTTGCCAAAAAATACTCTTTCTACAGTTTTGGTGCGTGATAACTTTACATGTTTGATATTTAATTATCTCTGTTACTTGATAAATTTTTGCTCCTGTTCTGATCCTCTTCATATTCTTTATGTCTCATAGTGGAAATCACATCTTCCAGGGCCAGGCAGCTGGGATTGCTGTAAATGAGAATGGCAGAGGAATAATCAAAGGTGTGTACGTTCTTCTGTCCTTCCTGATTTTCTACATCACAGAAATTAAAAAGCACACCTTGTGTTGTTGTACTAAAGTATCCTAATTGAACGAAATATGTTTCTAATTGCAGAAAATGTGATTAAAGAAAACCAGTGGGGCGGTATCGACATCCGACGAGGAGGTGACCCCATCTTGAAGAACAACTACATCTGCTACGGCTTCTCAGATGGCGTTGTGGTCGGCGAGAGAGGACGTGGACTTATCGAGGGAAACCACGTCTATTGTGTGTGATTTCTGCCTCATAAACACAATTTGAATGTATTTCCACACGGGTTTTTAATCTCCTCCTTGTCTTTTCTTCTTCTTCAGGTAATAAAGGCTGTGGTGTGTGGGTTATGTCATCCAGCCTCCCTCAACTGCTGGGAAACTACATCAGCCATAACTGTATGTATGGGCTGGCAGTGTTCTGCAGGAAAGACCCAGAGAACATCGAGGCCAGGGAGGGGAACTGGCAGGGGCAGGAAGGGCCCGGTGGAGAAGGAGGCAGTGGGGAAAGGAGAGGAGTAGAAGGAGGAGGAGGAGGAGGAAGAGAAGGACAGGAGAACCTTAATGAAGAGGGAGAATTGTTTGCATGGGAAAGCGACCTGGACAGCGAGGACGAGCGCCACTCTGCCCGACGTTCCATCAGTGTGGCGCTGGTGGAAGCGAACTGCATGAGCTACAATGGAGGTAATAGAAACCCCTTTTTGCTTCAAATATAAACACCCACTCACCGACTCTTATTGAGCTTCCATCTCTTTGTTTCCCTCTCTGCAGCGGTCGGTCTGTATGTGAAGAGCAGCGAGCCCCTGAACGTTTTCGCTAACCTCGTGAACAACAACCACGGCACCGGAATAGCCGTGCTGCAGAGCAGTCAGCTGACGCGGCTGGTGACCAACTGTGTTCTCGAGAACGGTCGCGCCGGCGTCACGGTGGACAGGGACTGCAGAGTGGAGCTTCGCGGGAACGGAATCTACGACAACAGCGGCCATGGCGTCAGCTTCTGCGGCAGCGGGCAGATCGTGGAGAACGACGTGTTCGGGAACAGAGGATACGGGATTCAAGTCACAGAGAGTGCAGACATCAAGGTGGGAAACTACAAACAATAATTTATTGGCATTGGAAACACTTGTAAAACATTACAAATGTATTTAAGTAATAGTAATAATAATACCTTCATGGCCTTTGTATATATCTGAATGTTTTTTTTTATGATTTTAATCTCCAGGTGCTGCGCAACAGAGTCCAACCAGCTCATAACTGTGGCATCGCTGTGGTTGGGCCAGTAAAAGGCGTCATCCATGACAATCTCTTATTCCAGGGTCATCCTGGAAACAAGAAAACACTCCTACACACGGATCCAGGCAATGACAACTGTGTACTGCGGAACAACAGTATTCTACGGCATAATAACAGGTAACTAGAGAATGAGCACTTTCAAATGGCAATGAGAAATAGGAATCGATGACTCCAAACAAGTGTCCGATATATAAACCATCATAGGTTTTTTTTGGGAGGACAATTTCTAACGCTTAAAACTCCACTTCTGTCTCTACGTCCCGTAGCTATACGTCGGCTCCTCCCTGGGTTTTGGAGAATCCTCCTCCTCGTCCAGTGGTCAGCTCTCCCTCCGGCCTCTCCTCGTCCCAGTATCCTTCTCGCCTTGGCATTTCCATGACGACCAGGATCAGCGCCACAGTGGAGAGCGGCTGCCACAGTGGAAGCATGTTCTGCTCCATACTGTGAATTTACTGGCAAGCACTTCAATATTAACGACTTTACCGAGAGGTCGGCATCTGGTCACTTTGAAACTGACAATGTTGTCATATTTTTTTGGACATCTTCAGAGACAATCCTCCAAAATGATATGAGGTAGTTGCCACCAGGATGTAAGAAGCTGCACTGAGCATCACCACTAATTATCCACTTTTCACGGTGTTAAACTGGCTTATTTTGTAAATCTGAAAGTAGACATGGAGTGCAGTGGATCATTGTAAACTAAGTACTAGACATTCAAGCGTTGTTGATCCTACATGTCAATAATACTAAAGCTTTAACTGTCATTTTTCTCTTTCACGTCTAAATACATCCTCGTATTCGTGTACAGAACTGCTGTCGCCTGTTAGGACATCATTTTAAAGTCAGGAGTCAAAGGCGTCAGAGGAGCCGGCTTCAAACATGCTGCAAAGTAAATGTGTGCCTTGTTTGACTTTTTAAATCAGTCAGTGATTGTAGCTAGGTAACAAGTTGTCATAATGTGAGGTTTATATGCAAAGAAAAAGAGCCAAACTTAAGCTGCTGTCTCTTGCAACGAGCTGTTCTGTTTCCTGGTGGGTCTGTGTTTTTAATGTTTTTAAAAAGTGGTTCAGCTTTGCCCTCGTGAAGAAAACGACAGAAGTTATCATTCCAAATGTATCGACATGCTGTACGGTGACATTTACACAGACTCACCTGGTAATAGTAACTTTTATCAAAGGAGGGATTTGTTCAGTGTGTGCAATATGTGATGTCTACAAATGTGCCTCTGTTTTATCTGTCGACACTAGATGTTTTCTCATCTAGAATCTGTTTACACTCTGCTTTTTTTGTATCTGCATTTATTAATAACATGTAAAAACCCAAAGGTCACCACAAAATACATTGATGAACAGTTTCTCTTATGATCCAGTTTTTTTCTTCTCATGGTACTTCAGCGCATTTTCTTGCGTTTACGCCGATCTGAGGACTGATCGTATTTGACCAGAGGTAGAAGAAGAGATGCCTGCTTGTGTTCGTCTTGCAGCATAGCCCCGTCAGCTTTTGCCCGGACTGGTCTCGCTAGGGTCAGTCCCATGGACTTGGCGATCTCTATCACCCTGCAGGGAGTTAAACGAATTAGTGATATGTGCAGTTTTCTTGAATTAAGTACCTGATCTTTACATGCATGATATGAGAATTAAGTACAATTAACCAGAAATATGGTGCATAATCTGTTAACTATGAGGAATATAGTGTTGCACGTTTAAAAACAGTCTCCACATGAAAATGCATACCTGGCCTCTGTGATCGACAGGTCACGATGCAGTAATGTGAGGTCCATGGTCATGTTTCCCATGTGCAGCAGCAGGGCCAGTGAATGAGCTGCTAATTTGGCTTTCATTGATGATGACACAACGTTCAGGACCCTAAAAAGGTGAAAAGCGTGTGTTTGTATTTAGGACGGAATATGTGAATATTTGACTACATTTATCAAATGTATGTAAAAGTCCTGCCATCATACCTGCGATTGCTGAAAGACTCCACAGTGAATGTTCTGAGC
Organism: Microchirus variegatus; assembly: GCF_963457635.1. Classification (NCBI taxonomy): domain Eukaryota; kingdom Metazoa; phylum Chordata; class Actinopteri; order Pleuronectiformes; family Soleidae; genus Microchirus; species Microchirus variegatus. Next base: position 15,080,040 of record NC_139824.1, read on the forward strand.
AGTTTGTTCTGAATGATCCGTGGGCAGCCTTCCTCCTGACCAACTGCACAAGTAGATCGTAGATTAGTGTCAGTCCCAGAAGAACATGTACAGGAACACGGACCATACGATGAAAGCAAACGACTACTCACAGTTGCGATTGATGCTCTTCTGTCGTGCAAGTTTGAAGATCAGAGAGAGGTAAAAGGCACACCGTACCATTTTATCTCTGGCATCATCTAATGAAGGCATTCTCTCCAGGTGCATCAGAACACTCTGATTCCTTAAAAAGCACAAGCAATGGTGAGAACACAAGAAAACACACAAAAACACACATGCACCTTCGTATAGTATGTCTCAGGAAGTGTGAGCTGTTTGTGACCTTACCCTCCCTCATCTCTCATCTTCTGCAACTCCTCAGGTGTGAGCGCTGCCATCTTGGAGCCCGCCTCCTCCAAAGCATCAAACTCATCTGGACTCAGGACTGTGGATGTTGATTAAAGATGGAAGTCCGAACAAACAAATCCAGAGCTACCTTTTTACGCAAGTATCAAAAATACGAAAAGGATACGATCGTCAAATAAGAAGACGTTCTCGGGTTTGTCTGCGTCTCTATTGCAGGGAGGCAGATGGAGAGCCAGGTCTCCTTGGGCTTCTGTCTCAGCTACTTCTTGTTGCAGAGCTGAAGATGAGGAATGAAAACGTTGTGAGAAACAAACCGGCAGAGGGATCTTCAAAGACCATATCTGAGGGGTTTTTTTTAAGGTAACCATTTGATGATTGTTGGACTAGTAAATGCGTTGCTTACCTTCCAGACCCTTCTGGTCAATCACAGTGCTGGCAGCTTTAGCCACTGCATGTTGCAGGGTATCACTTCCCACCTGATTCAGCCTGCGGGAGCTCAAAGCTCTCTTCTGTTTGTTGGTGCCGAACGCTTCAATCAACGAGTCAACCTACAGAGAAAATGTGACGAAAGAATAAGACCAAGATAATTGTCGTAGTTCAGTCTTCTCTTGTTCTAGAGACGGTACCTTGTCTCTGTAGGTTTGAGTGGTCTCCTGGGATGCTGTAGTGTCCATTTCTCCTGATGGAAAAAAGGTTATAATATAATATTAAAATGATATATCAAATGTGTCACATTCTCTTATAACTAACTTATCTTGGGTTATTAAGACACATCAATACATTTCTTACCTGCTAAAAACGGTTGCATATTAAAGAGCTGAGCACTGTGCACCTCCATCTGCATGGTCTCTTTGTTCAACACGCCCACGAAATATCTAAACACACAACAAACACATTCTTCTCAATTACAACCACAGTGGTCAAAGTCCAAATTCCTAAAAAATAAAAAACATTCACTTACTTGCAAAGGTTATTGCATTTCAGTGCCGCTGTTCCAAAATTATACCCAACATAGCTTAGTCTCTCTGATTCAGCAACCTAGACAGAAAAAACATGTAGATAGATGTCAGGAACAATATAAACACACATGAAACAGAGGGTTTAAGTAGTCAATGCATCTTCCTCACCAATATCTGTCTGTTTTTCTTTCTGGGGTTCTTCTCATCAGCACTCTTGTACATCGAAAAGTCCAGTTTGTCTGCATTTTTGATGTTGCCATTTGAAAAGCGGACTGTGGACAGAAAGAGAGAAACAGTGAGGACACTGTGAACAGCTGTGATTCACAGCAAACTTACTTTTGTAAATCAAAGAAGCAGAAACTCCACTTGTCACAACAACGCCACTCTTGCCCATACTAGTCACAGATAATATCATGCACAATTTATGTTATGCATTCATATTCATAATGTTAAGGAACTACGATGTGAGATCATGAGATTAGTATGCCATTAATTACTACCGAGCTTATTCAACACTTATTTCTTGACGTATCTAGCCATTGAGCTACTCTCGCCCACGTGTCCTATACATACTGGTGTTTAAAATAGAGAAAAATAATCAAACTCAATATTTAGTGGTTAGATAAAACAATAAACAGTTCGTCTAAAGAGTCCAAACAAGTGAGGACAAGTCACCAATAACTGCTTTGTCGTCTTCTCTTTCGTCTCCGCAGCTAACGAGCGAGCAGGAGGCGGCCATGTTTGTTGACATGTGTCGCCTCTTCTTCTTCTCTTAATTTGAATGGCGGTCGGCAACCAGCTTGTAGGTGCATTACCGCCATCTACCGGATTTCTTCTGTAACTGCAATACTTACACATGTTTTTATATTGCTATTGTACAATGGTTAATAACCACCCATCCATTATCTACCGCTTTATCCGGATAAGTAATATTTGTATTTCATGCAACTCCAATAGTTTCCCAAAAAACATGGTGTAACTCTGTTTTATGTACCCTAAAAAAAAAAAATACCAACATCCTTTCTGAACTAGACTCCTCTAGGAAAAAAACAACATTAATAACAAACTTGATGCTGTGCCTCCATAACTATACAATGTCCTCTGGTGGAGGCTGAAGTTACTGCTTTTATGAGGAAGACACTGTTGCCAAGGCGAGGTCACGCACAGCGCCACCTTGTGAGTCTGGTTGGGACAACGCCGTCTGAGTGTGTGTTCGTGTGTGTGTGTGCGGGGAGCGAGGACATAAATAATCAGACATTTTATAATATGCATGTGTTGGCACCAGCAGAACAGCCATGACTTTTCTCAGTAACGGCTATTAGCACGGCGAGGACGCCGACAGAGATGCGGTTCAAACGGTCACTCTGAGTGGACATCACTGACGGCTCTCTTTTCCTCCACTTCCAGACTGTGGACACAGTGTGGAGACGCGGTTCAGAGTGGACTCTTCCACGGGGGACACGATGCCGTGTAGAAACAGCAGCAGAAACATGTTAGCTAGTTAACAGTTAGCGTTTTTTAAAAAGGCTGTTTCGGTCCAGACAACACAGGTGACCGCATGCTAATGCTGCTAATATTGTAGATTACAGGCGGCGGTGTGTACGTAGCCAGTTAGCTTTAGCCTCATCAGTCCAGTGTGAGGGCCTGAGCTGTTTCTGCCTCCTCATACCTTCGCTCTCGTCAAATTCAAGGTAATGAAACTTACAATAATACTAATAATACTGTGTGTTTTCCTCAGTTAGCCCCATTAGCTTGTTGCGTTAGCTAACTGTTGCACCTGTGTTAATTAGCCAAGACTTGGTATCTGTGTAGAATCAATTATTTATCCTTCGTTTTCCCACTATATTCACTCAAAAAACTAAACTAGCTAAATCCAGAAGCGGTTTAAACTGCAGTTCAATGAACAACATGGCGAAATAGTATGGTAACCATTGTGTATGCCATTTTATATTTAAATGTATTATTTACATTTTCCATTGTTGTGCCAAGCTATTACTGATGGTGATTACCATTGAATGTGTGGCCCTGTATATAAAAACAGAGCTAGAGTTTACTACTTAAATTGAGTGTACTAACTCACACCGTGTAGTGATGAGTACTTTAGCCAGAGTTAGAATTGGATATAGATCAGATGATGTCATGATAGTCCAGATTATCCTTAGTTTCAGTTTATTTAGGAGCTTTTTTTTAAACTTCCTTTTGGGTGTTTTATATTATCATATAAACACCTACTCCAAAACAACACAGACAAATGAAATATGTGTTAACTGTGACTCCACCCCTCTCCATTTTACTCAGTCCATAACCTCATTCCAGGTGAACTAGTCACAGGATTGAAGTTTTAATTATGTTCTTTTCCTGATCTCAAAGTGTGAAATATGTTTTTGGCTGATTCACGTCTATCGATGTTGTTGACTTATCCTTCCGGCTGTCCTACTGTCTTCATTGTTGTCTATATCCTCGTAACCATTTTCGCCTCTGCTTCCACGCTCGTGTCTTCAGGGCCATGGATTTCCCGGGCCACTTTGAGCAGCTCTTCCAGCAGTTAAACTACCAGCGCGTCCATGGTCAGCTGTGCGACTGTGTCATCATGGTGGGCAGCCGACACTTTAAAGCCCACCGCTCGGTGCTGGCGGCATGCAGCACTCACTTCAGAGCCCTGTTCACTGTCGCAGACGGAGATGCTAGCATGAATATGATCCAGCTGGACAGCGAGGTCATTACCAATATCATTATCATCAAATAATATAAGATAACAGCTTAGATTGTGGTTGACGATGTGATCTGTGGTGTCTTTTCCTGTTTTTAACCCTGCAAATGAGATCAAGCCACTACTTGTGTGTTTGCAGGTGGTGACAGCCGAAGCCTTCGCCGCTCTGGTGGACATGATGTACACGTCGACACTGATGCTGGGTGAGAGCAACGTCATGGACGTCCTCCTCGCAGCCTCGCACCTGCACCTGAACAATGTAGTCAAAGCCTGCAAACACTACTTGACCACACGAACGCTCATGTCTCCCTCGTCCGACAGACCGACCCATCACCACCCTCAGCAGGACCAACAGAGGCGCAGGCAGCAGCAGCAGCAGCAGCAACAGCAGCAGCAGCAGCAGCAAGTAGCAGATTTAGCTGTGAACCCTACTCTTGCAGCTAACGCTAAGCTTGCAGCAAATGCAGCCACGTCAAAGCTGCAGCGCTCCTTTCTGTTGCAGCAGCTGGGGCTCAGCTTGGTTAGCTCTGCTTTGGGTGGGATGGAGGAGGACGGCATGGGAAATATGGTTGGGAATAGAGAGGTGGGACAGAGAGGCTCTTTCCCTATCCGACGCTTCCACAAACGCAAACCCTCTCTTGCCATGAATCTGCCAGAAGAGAGACCCAGGCAGAGGCAGCGTCCCTCAGGTCCTAACCTGGGCTTGTTAGGAGAAGATGGGGTGAACACAGAGCGAGAGGACGGAGCACTTCTGTCCCCCGACTCCCACAAGATGGGCGACGATTCAAAGTTGGATGCCGCCATCACTGGTTTGGTCGGGGTTTCCCAAGACGATCCTCAGATGCCCAGCCAGTCAGACAGTGGACGCTGTGAGGGGGAGGCCCTGGGGAAAATGCAGGGAGGAGTGAGAAAAGAGGAGGACATCGACGAGCACGAACTCCAGGACAACAGATCGGGAGTGAAGATTAAACAGGGAACAGACGAGGAGGAGGCCGAGGAACAAGAGCAGAAGGTAGAAATGTGGCTTCTGTTGTGTGAGAACTACATTCTCGCACATACTACACTTATATCCTGCAAAGATGTCCATGTTTTGTATTTTATTTATTATTTTCTTATATTTAAGTCTTAATTGTGTATTTTTTTTGAATTTATTTTTTGATTTAATATCATCTTCTTGTTACTTATTATGTTGTTATGCACCAAAAAGTGTCTTTCCTAGGGACACATTGGCAGGTAGACTAGTGGAGCAATGAATCAAACTGTCAATCTTCCAGTTGAAAGATTATTGCAAATTACTCTGCTAGAATTCAGTTGCTGTCTTTGCAGACTTCCTTTTTTCAATTAAATCTCTTGCCCTGAGATGAAAGGTACCCTTTATGACCCACAGGTGGTGGTCAAACGAGAGCCGCTAAGCTCACCTGAGCCACAAGATGAAATCAGCGACGTGACGTCACAGGCCGAGGGCAGTGACCCGGCTGAACCTGGAGGCCATGAGGAGGAGGAGAAGGTGGAGCTGAGCCCGGAGAGCAGCGACCGCAGCTTTACCTCTGAACCTCAGCCCAGCTCTGACTCTCTGCTGCATCCCGGCTCCCAGCTTCTCATCAAAAGCAGCATGGGAGGAGGAGCTGGAGTCGGAGGCGGGTTTGGATGCAGTAGCGGATTAAACGGCAAACCTGGCTTTAGCATTTCTAGCTTCCTTAGCCCGAAGGATTTCGGAAGTGCAGGGTCAGGACTGGTGACGGGAGAAGACGACCTGCCCAACACGACAACTGGGGATGCAGTAGCGCACCACTTCCTGCTGAGACAGGAAGCAGCTGGGCCGTCTGGCTCTACCTCTTCGCTTTTGCAGTCCGGTCCACTCGGCAGCGAGAGTCGCAGTGGATTTGGAGATAATTTACCGTCTGATTCTCTGTTCCTTCGGCCCCTGCATGACAGTTTGGGGAATCCCAGGGGAAGTGTAGGAAATGTGAATGGAGATCAAGGAGGTGTTGATCCCTTTGGTTTGGACTTCCAGCACTCCAGTCTGGGGCTTCACTCTCTGGGGCGACCGTCACGTGCCGGAGCGACCACTGCCTCTCTGGGCTATCCGGGCTACAGACGTATTGCTCCAAAAATGACTAACAGTATAGGAGGAGACGAGGGCGTGGGCGGTGTTCTTCAGGATTCTGCTTCTTCCTCCTCAAGTCTGGCAAGTCCGCTGCTTCTCAACGAGAGCGGTGGCTATGACATGAACAGTGGCAGGCCCACGTCCCTCCCCCCTCACCTGACCCGGGCTTCAGCGGACGTCCTGTCCAAGTGTAAAAAGGCTCTGTCGGAGCACAACGTCTTGGTGGTGGAGGGAGCTCGGAAGTACGCGTGTAAAATCTGCTGCAAAACCTTCCTCACGCTGACTGACTGCAAGAAACACATCCGCGTCCACACGGGAGAGAAGCCCTACGCGTGTCTCAAGTGTGGGAAGCGCTTCAGCCAGTCCTCGCACTTATACAAGCATTCCAAGACCACCTGTCTGCGCTGGCAGAACAGTAACATGTCCAATGCTCTGCTGTAGGACTCTACCAGGAATCAGACATGGGATGAATTTAAAGGCCCAACTATAGACGGCACACAAAGAGTGTACAATCTGTTTATTTGTCACAAACTACCCAGAAAATAGGGTTAAAATCCGTCCCTTACATTTTTAATCATCCTGCTCACAAACACTCAGAAGCTGCCAAAAACATAACCTCCTTGACAGATTTAAGCGTTTTCAGATTTGTCTGAAGCTGCCATGTCCAAACCAACTTCTCCTGATCACATGATGGGGATATAACAATATTATCATACACTTTTATTCTGAAGAAAGATAATATAGATGCAGGACATTTATAGCTAGATATTTATGGACTCATTATATAGTATACTCTCCTGTAGGAATATCATCATAATAGTATTATAAGGCTTTGTCACTACAAGCACCCATGTACTTTTTCTAACATGACTCGGGCCAGTCTAGGCTTTAAAAGCTGCCGCACTATCGAATGTGTTTTGGTTGTTAAATGACGTTTAAAAATGAACACATTTATAGATGACACTTCAACTGTGTTTGTAAATGGAGACACTAAAATACAAAATAACGTGCTTAAAGCATAGATTTCCCTTTGCACATCTGTAAAACCTTGCATCACACCAAGCTGATTTGTCCCGACTTTGCGTAATAACAGCTGTACTTTGTTCTCCGCGAGGAACTGTTGACTAACTGTTTCTGTGTCACTTAACAATAGATAATTATAATGCATGTAATTACCGTCTGAACTGGACTTTACAAACAAGGTGAAGATTGATCATTTGCTGTGAGGCTACATAAACTGTTTTTTAATCAAGCAACAGAGGATAGAGCAGATAATGGAATAATACAAACCTGATTGTTTAATTAACATAATGATAAGGCTATTCTGGACCATAATATTATGTTGTGAATAATGTACTTTTTGGCGAAATGGCAATTTTATGATCGCTCTAATCAATCAATTTGTGAAGTGTCAACTTGCGCCACCCTTGCGTTATCGGCAGTAATATGCGTATAGTTGGCATTTCTGCTTCAAATTGCAGTATAATGCTCCTGTATTCAGATAATTCTATAATTCAGAGATTACAGCTTCACAGCAGCAAGAACACTTTCTTGTTGTTCGATGTTTCCTTATTGGTCGCAAGCGTTTACTGGATAATTGAGGTTCAGCCTGTGTTTGAGTGCTTTGGAATTGTAAATATTGCACGTTTGCGGTTGGTCATTTTTGTCTTGGAGAAGAGATAAATCAACAATGAACGAAACACTGTGTATACGTTTGCAGCCGTACTTGATATCAGTGCTTTATTATACGTTGTAGCTGCTGTTGCATATGTTACTAAAGCACTTCTTTTACAATCAGTATTCAGTTTTACTGGAACGCTGAACTGTGTCTTAATGTCGGGTTTGTTGGAATTAGCCTCCTCCTCCTCCTCCACCACCTGTAAAGGTTTTTCTGTGTGCTGCTGTTTTTGTTTGATTTAAAAGTGTTGACTCTTCACTGTTGTGTCGCTCTCTGTCGTCAGTTCATTATGCAGGATTTCCACTCGTGTGCTAAACTAGAATCCATCCATCCATCCATCATCTACCGCTTTATCCTGCTGTGCCTATCTCAGCTGACATTGGGCGATAGGCAGGGTACAACCTGGGTAGTCCATCGCAGGGCCACATATAGATTCACTCACACCCCTACGGTCAATTTAGATTCCAATTCACCTAATCCCCATATTGCATGTTTTTGAACTGGGGGAGGAAGCCGGAGAACCCGGAGAAAACACACACACACACGGGAAAACATGCAAACTCCTTGCAGAAAGGCCCTTGTTCCAAATGGGTCTCGAACCCAGGAACCCGGGTCTTCTTACTGCAAAGGCAAGAGTGCTAACCGCTACACCATTCATGATTCGGCCAGTGCCATGACACTTTTTGAAACGGCTAATGTTTCAGTTGACGATTTGTGTAAAATAATAAACAGACGTGCTAAGAAAGAAACGGGGTGTAAATAAAAGCAGCTTCTCTCGGTAGAAAGCTGTTTAATTAAATGTTAATATTGTAAAGTTTTAGTGTAGGCTAATTCTTTTTATATACTTTATTGCTTGATGTATCATCACATGGTCATTGCCTCACCGTGCTGTCGAGTCATTGCACTGTTAAGCCGAGTCTTATTTTACATGTTGTGATGGATAATCTTTATCTTAATAGAAGGATAATTACAGACGTGGATGTTTGTTTGTTTCCCCCCCCCCCCACAAACATTAGAAATGAGATAACCCACAGCAGAGGCATTCGATCCCATGTCTTCAACAATGGCCTTTTGGGAATGATTATGCTGCTGCTGTTGTCTTCTAAAGCTGTTGATGTGAATCTCTCAAAATGCACTGACTGTATTTCCCCTGAATGAATTATGCCAACATTTTTAAAACTCTAAATTGATTTTGAAAGTCACTGCCTTATTATGCCCTCTAGCTTGAAAAGCTGGGCTCTTGTTGTTATGCCAAATTTAAATGGGTTTGTTTTTTTCCCTGTATATTCAACATAGTGTAACAATAAAATGACTAAATATTGAGTACTGAAGATTGTTGTTGAGACTGAATTTAAAAAAAAAAAATCATGAAATTTTATTGGTAGTAACACTTTTTCTCAGGAAATGGCAAATACCAACAACGGGAAAGTATTAATAACTACTAAACTGTGGTTTTAATTGACATATAATTAGGCAAAATGGTCCTTTAATCATCCAATCCTCTGAGTGGAACCACTGTCTCGTCACAGCTTGAGCTCCTTGATCATCGATTCACCGCGTAGACCACGGAGGAGGTTGTTGGCTGCCAGTGCAGACATGGCGTTACGGGTGGTGTAGGAGGCACTAGCGATGTGTGGTAGAATGACTGTGGGCAGAGGAAATGGAGGGGGAAAAAGACATTGTAAAAATATAAAACTGGGTACTTTATATCCTTTATTTTCAAGTTTTCATTCGATGGAGAAAGTCTCACCGCAGTTTTTCAAAGTAAAAAGTGGATGGCTGGTGGGTAGAGGCTCGGGGACGGTGACGTCCAACCCAGCTCCTGCGATCTGCCCGGTGGAGAGAGCCTCGTACAGGTCTTCCTGGTGGACGACGCCACCTCTGACAAAGAAGCATAACTGTTTCAATGGATTCTGTAACGGCAAATTTAAGATACACATGATACCAGGTCCTTCAATTAAGGATGTCTAGACACAACTTGCACCTAACTACAAGTTAGGGTAGGCCCCGATACCTGCCGTAGACAAAGGGGTGTGAAAGCACGGCCTGGAGGGGCAGACCCCTTCCCAGACAAAGGGATCTGAAAGGGGTGTTCCTTCAGGTATAAATGTTTAGGTCTCGCCATGCTCTGGGTCTTCCTTCAGCCACGACCACTCTTACCTGCTTGTGTTGATGAAGATGGACGTGTCTTTCATCTTGGAGAACATGTCCTTGTTGCAGATCTCTTTCGTTTCCGGCGTCAGAGCGCAGCACACGGTCAGGAAGTCCGACTGCTTTGCGAGCTCGTCCATCGACACTGAACCGAAACAAAGGCATGTTGATGTCGTGTCACGTAAAAAAAACTGTTATCCGACCTTAAAACGTCACGGATATTTCAGCATGTTATAAGCCAAAAGATATGAAATGACCTTTGATTTTGACTAAAAAACTCCGACGTAGCCCTTACCAAACTCTGCGTTGATGATACTGGCCAGCTCAGGCCTGGGGGCCACGTCTGTGTAAATGAATTTCTTGACTTTAAAAGGAGCCAGACGCTCAGCAATAGCAATACCTGCAAAGAAAAAGTGGAAGTTACGATGAGACTGATGGAGACTGATAGGCTGGTGATATGTCAGATATGCTCACCGATCCTCCCCAGGCCAAAAATGCCCACAGTGCTGTCGGCCAACTCGTGTCCGCACAGCCACAGGGTTCTCCAAGTGCCCCAGCCACCACTGACACACGAAAAAGGGGTGAGTATGTGAGTGTCTGTGGGTGTGTGGGTGCAGGAGTGTGTGTATAATTACGTTTTGGCTTCATGTGTGGCCTCGATGAGCCTCCTGGAGGTGGCGAGCAGCAGAGCGACGGTCAGTTCAGCGACTGAATCTGTCAGAACATCAGGAGTGTAGCCGACACGAATTCCTCTGGAGAGAAACACAACACGGTCACACTTAAGCGTGTTGCTGTGCCTTTTTTTTTTTTAAATATAATGTGACAAATATATAAATGTGTCACCTTTTCTTCAGCTCCTCCAGAGAAAGATGGTCAAAACCAACTGACATAGTGCTAAGGACCTTCAGGTTTGGACCTGCAGGCGTACGCCAAACACAAGGAAACACACGTGCATGACTACAGAGAATGTTCATTGAATGCAGGATATTCAGCTAGATTAAGATTGCACTGTTGTCGGACCTGCGGCGTCTAATAATTCGGCATCAATCTTCTCCGTCAGCACGCACACGAGGCCGTCGACGCCTTTGACCTTCTGAAGGAGCTCCTTTCTCGGCACGGGGACGTCGTCGGAGTCCCACAGCTCAAACTGCACCCTGGGAAAAGAGACGCGGTGAGTGAAGATCAAAATCAGTTTAAAGGTGCATTATGTAATAAATGTAAAGCAACTGGCCGTAAAATCCTCCTAATATGTCACAGAGACTCAGGAATAATGTTCATATAACAAACGGAACTCACCAACAACAACAGTACAGACAAAATATTTGCATTAAAAAATGTTTATGTTTTGAAATCATGTTTTAGCATGTGGCGCCACCTACCGCCGTCTACCAATCATTGCAGTCAGTAGAGTCTCAGCTGCAGAGCAACTAGGGGTTGCCAGTTAGGTCAGAAAACGAAACCTAAAAGACGTTTTAGGTGTTTTGAATTTGAATGTAGTAAACGTTTTTGGCCACATTCTTACATATGGCACCTTTAACTTTCTTTTGGTTTATTCCATCAAATGGGCCAGGCAGGTGCTCCAAAAGTGGATGCTGGCTGCAAACTATGTTCTTTGCTAGCCTGCAAAGTGCATGAATGAAAAACAGGGGCATTTCACAAATATCAGGGGTTCTCAGTGAGATACAGTATATGGTGTGTGTTATCGAGTACAGTGTGTGTCTTCATAGATAGAGATACTGGGACTTAAAGGTGCAGTGGGATATTTCTTAAGCTTTTGATAAGACTTATCTGTGCAACCATAGAGGTGAATGTTAGCACACTTGTTTGCTCAAAGTAAATGATAAACCTCACAAAGCAGACATACGTAAGTAAGTGTATGACAAGTACAACTGAGCGACAGGTGCAAAAATCTGAATGAATTTAAAGCGACTTACTGTCCAGATTCCCGGAGAATCTTCAGCCCCTCAGGTGGGATCTGCCTGGTGATGTAGACTCGCTGCAGGGTCGACATCTCTCTCTGCAAGTTGCTCGTCACAGCTCCGGTGAGATTGAGTTGTTTAATGCAGCGGAGCTGACGCGACACCACACGACTGCACCACATTTTGAAACAGGGTCAGAAGAAATCGATCGATAGGCAGGCAGGTGTCCAGAGAGAGAGAGAGAGAGAGATGAAGGTTAGGTGAGAACTTTGGAGTTCAGCATCTGCTGTGTGCACCGGTGTGGCTATAGTTCAGTGGAGGGGAGGTTCCTGTGTCTGTCTTTGACCAATATGATTAGAGGGAGGGTGAAGTCTAAAGTTGAAGGTTATTGTCCCAGAGAAAAAAATGCACAAAAGTCAGTGAGTTTTTTTCCCTTTTTCTAAAGAATTAGGAGAATTCTAACACATACGCAAACACATTATATACATGTTTTTAAAGTTGCAGACTTTGCAGATACATTTCCTAAATGCTGGTCAGACGGATGTAAATGTTTCACTCACTGTTGACCTTTGTTTCTTTACTCAGTGAAGGTCCGGAACACTGTTTTTGTTTTCTGTTCTGTCTCTCCAGCTGGAACTGGTTAAGGAACTTGTGTCCAAAAAAAAAGGTGTAAAGATATATAACTATGGCATGTACATAGTCACTCCTGCTTGTATGCTATTGCCTCTGTATAGTCTCTGGAAAGGAAGATCAGCAGCGTCTTGCAAAGGTGGCCAGGACACCCCTAAAACCTAACCCTAACCCTAAAACTAACCCAGAATTCATGGTGTTGCAGACAGGAGAAGCTCTGCAGAGAATCCAGAGACTCAAATGTGGTAAAAGCAGGTGTCCAGGTTCAGACAGGCAGAAAGTGGAGCATGACACCCGATGACCCCAGGTCACTGATGATGCATCCCAGTGCATGCATAGGATGTGTCTTTTCACCATTACACGGCCTGTAATTCAACACTTTAACACTCTGTTCATACAGAATGTGAATGCAACCAACATTTTTATCTCCAAACCTTCTTATTATTTTTAATAATAACCCTCCTTTATTTGTTTGAGTGCCTCAGTTTGGGGTCAGATTTCATTTAAAGGTGCCATATGTAAGAATGTGGCCAAAAATGGTTACTTCATTAAAATTAAATACTGAGGTCTTTTAGGTTTCGTTTTCTGATGTAACTGGCAACCCCTGGTTGCTCGGCAGCTGAGACTCTACTGACTGCAATGATTGTTAGACAGCAGTAGGTGGCGCCACATGCCAAAACATGATTTCAAAACATAAACATGATTTGCAGTCTGCAAAATATTTTTTTTATGCAAATATTTTGGCTGAAGGTGAGTGCAGTATGTTATATGAATATTATTCCTGAGTCTCTGTGACATAATTAGGAGGATTTTATGGCCAGTTGTTTAAGATTTATTACATAATGCACCTTTAAATTGAGCTGTGGCTCCAAAACTGTGGAATTACATTGATTTATTTTATGTATGTTATTTATATGTATATTTATTATAACGTAAAATTAAATTAAAATGTTCTTAATTGCCTTATGTGACCTTTATTTGTCTTTTATTTATTCTTCTGCACAGCACTTTGGTCCACTGTGGTCTATTTAAAGTGCTTAAAAATAAAATTGGACTGTATTGGATGTTTGTGAGGTTATTTGTAACGTGGTCGTGGTGAAAACAAACAATTGTGATATTCTAAATATGTTAAACAAACCTTTTTTTAGTCGCTTTGATAATAACACTTTTTGACTGTGATCACGTGATGACGTGACGGCGCTAACCCGGAAGCACTCGTCAAGTTTTTAACCAGTCACAGCCATTCATTCGCTGTAGCTTGTCGTGCACACAGGCAGGTGGCTTCCTATGATGATTTTCGCTTTTTCTTTGTAAACATTACTCACTAATGTGTCCTCGTTTGTAGTATTAGAACGATAAATTCCGACACCGCTCTCTGTTGTGTACAGTTAGTCACAGTTTAACGCGTGTGTCATTACCGTTAACGAGTTTTGTGACAAGTGTCCTCGCCACCGGCACCAGCTAGCTGTAGCGGCTAACCTTTCCTATGTAGATACTCATAATATGTCAGCCAGCGTCGTCACTGTGGGAATTTAACCAAAACACCTGCAGGGTTTGACTGTCATACGTTTGCCAGACACTAGTGTTAACCTAACGCAGCGTATTTACCCAATAGCATAGCTGCTAGTTGGCAGGTCAACAACATTGCCGGGTAGAGTCACACTCAGTTAGCCTCTTGGCTAACCTACAAACTGGGCGTTGGTTTAGATCACAACCGGTAACGCTGTGATAAGGTTCTGTGCTCTTTAATCACCGTGTGTGTGTGTGTGTGTGTGTCTTTACGTCTGACAGGCATTGACGTTATTATCGTTTAAGACACTTGAATCCCCCTCTTCCCCTCCCGGCATGGCTGCAGACTCGATGGAGATTGATGACGCGCTTTACAGGCAAGTAGAGTTGTTGTTGTTGTATTTTTTACGTTGACATATAGCTTTGTAATGTTTTTATCGAGAGGAAACCACCACGAACAGATAAATGACATAGTATGAAGCCATTTGAGACACACATTTACCAGCCTACTTTATTCCTACACCTAATAAAGTGGCAGTATGTGCTTTCAGAGATGGTCTTCTGCTTTATTGTGTTGTGAATGTTTTCATTGAGTCACTGTTTTTCTATCATTTCTAACCAGTTTGACCATTATCTCATTTTTTGCTGCATGTCTCTGCGATTAAATGCATTGTGATACAAAATAAGTTGATCAGGTGTGCTTGATCAAGAGTCCTCTGAGTGTGAATCTTAACATATTCATCAAAAAGTACCTTCTAAATACCTTCTTAGTCAGGAGAAGGCTGAGGCGTCATCATAAGATGCTCGCTAAATGAGCCTCCAGGTCTATTAAAAACACATTGTAGGATGGCTCCAATAGCAGAAAAACGTTTTCTTTGACTGCATGAGTTAAAGGTGTGAGGCCAATCACTCAGCTGCTGAATTGAAGAGTGTGTTTACGCTGGGGCTGATGGTTTTTATCCTCCACATCCTCCAACCACATGTTGGTGGTTAAGAGAATCAACTAGGGCAGTGTCATGAAGGGTTGAAGGGTTTTGAATTTGGCCAGACCCCTGACGATGCCTCTAAAAAATAAAATAGTGTCGACCTTCTTCTTGGTGCTCACACTTTTTTTCTTTCTCCGTAGCCGCCAGCGATACGTGCTGGGAGACAGTGCCATGCACCTGATGGCCCAGTCGTCGGTCTTTCTCAGTGGCATGGGTGGACTGGGAGTAGAGATAGGTAACGATCGTCGTACCACAGCGCTGTGTGATATCCAGAAACATGTACGACTTTCATTGTCAACTAATTTGAGACTTTGCTTTCTGGTTTCACAGCAAAGAATATTGTTCTTGCAGGCGTGAAGGTACGTCTCACCATTTATTTTTCTTCCTAACACTTATATCAGTCTTGAAAAGTGGTCTTCATGTGTGTTCTGTGCATATACAGGCAGTCACCCTTCATGACATAAAGCAATGTGAGACGTGGGATTTGGGCTCTAACTTCTTTATACGCCAAGAGGATGTGTTGAGCCAGAGAAAGAGGTAATATACACAGGTTCCTTACACACACAGGTGTCGTCCTTTCTGTCTTTTAACTTTCTTAATATTCTCCTTTATCCTCAGGGTGGAGGCCGTGTGCCCTCGGGTCGCAGAGCTTAACCCCTATGTTCACGTCGACATGTCTTCCTCTAGTCTGGACGACGACACTGATCTCAGTTTTCTCAGAAAGTATCAGGTAAGAAATTGCTTCAGGGATATTTGAATGAGTTGTGCTTCACTGTCGGCATCGAGAATAAGAACATGATCTGCTCTGCTCTCTCCTGCAGTGTGTTATTATTACTGAGGCCAGGTTGAGCCTACTGAAGAGAGTAAACGAGTTCTGCCATTCACAACAGCCTCCCATCAGAGTAAGTGGACAGCCCAGAGCTTTAACTCTATAATATAATATAATCAAACCCTGTGGTAATCACTCTGTGTTGCTCTGCAGTTTATCAGTTGTGACACGTACGGCATCTGCGCACGAGTGTTTTGCGATTTCGGGGACGAGTTTGAAGTATCTGATCCCACGGGAGAGGAGCCCAAGGAGATCTTCATCCAAAGTATTACTCAGGTAATTTTCTGGGCTCTGTTTCTTGATAGAGTGAGGGTGGATTTCACATGTTTAAAAAAACACATTTAACATTTATCTCTTTTGACTTTTGTCCTTCCAGGACAGTCCTGGTGTGGTGACCTGCATGGACGATCAACCTCACTGCTTACAGACGGGCCAGAGCGTCGTCTTCAGAGAGGTCCACGGCATGGAAGAACTCAACGGCAC
>NC_139824.1:15101384-15128884 GCF_963457635.1 Microchirus variegatus
TCGAGCCGGCCGACAGACTCAAGACCAAACGCATCGCGGGCAAGATCATCCCCGCCATCGCCACGTCAACGGCCGCTGTGGCCGGACTGGTGAGAGAAGTCACTCGGGGAAAACACACCTCAGGAGTTCTACGCTGAGAAATTTTTATTATAGTGTGTCTTTATCTCGCTGTTCTCAGGTGGCTCTTGAGTTGATCAAGGTGGTCGGAGGCTACGCGTTTGAGTCTTACAGAAACTGCTTCTTTAACCTGGCCATCCCTGTGATGGTGCTCACCGAGCCTGCTGCAGTCAAACGGACTCTCATCAGGTTGGGGCTCTCACAAAAGTACTTTTTTTAAAGGTCTAGTGGTGCAATAATTAGTGACAGCTAATGGGTGAGACTGCTGCAAACCACAGAGGATGCTGTTCATTGTTTATTTAACAAGTTTCCACTTCAAGGAAACATGGTGGTGCAAGATGGTGGCCACCATAAAGCAAGAGTATAAGATTATACCATTAAATCACCTCTTAAAGGTGCATTATGTAATAAATCTAAAGCAACTGGCCATAAAATCCTCCTAATATGTCACAGAGACTCAGGAATAATGTTCATATAACAAACTGAACTCACCAACAACAACAGTACAGACAAAATATTTGCATTAAAAAAAGTATTTTGCAGACTGCAAATCATGTTTGTTTCGAAATCATGTTTTGGCATGTGGCGCCACCTACCGCCGTCTACCAATCATTGCAGTCAGTAGAGTCTCAGCTGCCGAGCAACCACGGGTTGCCAGTTGCATCAGAAAACAAAACCTAAAAGACCTCGGTATTTTGAATTTTAATGGAGTAAAGTAACTGTTTTTAGCCACATTCTTACATGGCACCTTTAAAAGTTATTTTTATAGATTGGCCTTTATGTGATGCTGTCTTTTTTTTAATCTCTCTTTCATAATTTAATTTAATTTCTCTTTCGTTGTAAGCACCGTAAATCAATGTAATGTTTTTTTTTTTATACTCTATGTGTGCGTGTATTTTAAACTGTTGTTTTTAAAGGTGCTATACAAACTAGAAAAGCACTCGGAGAGCGCAGACCTCCACCAAGGCAGCTCAGTGCCTACATAATAGCGATTTAAAATTGAATCATTTGTTCCTGGTCCCATTGCGGACATTTCCTGAAAATTTCGTCCAAATCCAGGATCGTGTCCTGCTTTTGTGACCGTTTTTGTGCTTTGGTTTCCAGGGACGACATCTACTTCTCCATCTGGGACTGTTGGACTATCTTTGGCCACCAGGACTTCACGCTTTCTGACTTCATCAATGCAGTGAGGGTGAGACACATCACTTCTTTGTCTGTGTTTTTTTATTTTTTACTTTTCTGTGGTGCATCGTTATTGTCAAATAACGCTCTCTGTTACGGCAGGAGAAATACGGCATTGAGCCCACGATGGTTGTCCACGGTGTGAAGATGCTGTATGTGCCTGTGATGCCCGGACACTCAAAGAGACTTAAATTGACGTGAGTATCTTTTAGCTCATACCAATTCAGATTTAGTCGATGCTAAACAAATAAGACTTAATCCTGCATCTGATTTTTCCTGCAGGATGCAGAAACTGATCAAGCCGTCGGTCGACCGCCGCTACGTGGACCTGACCGTGTCGTTCGCTCCGGAGGCGGACGGAGACGAGGACCTCCCCGGTCCTCCTGTCAGGTACTACTTCACCCGCGACGGAGAGAAGCCATGACACCTTTCTAAAATGTCATCCTCAAACCTCTTGTGACCTTAACTTCTCTTTTAATGTAAATTGTGCCCCAAAAACCTCCAGAGCTTTCCCTCAAGAGCCCCCCCCCCACTCCCCCTCCCTCTGTAAATCATGGTGCAAGGAAAAATAAGTTTTTCTAGTGAGTGGAACACGAGGCTGCTTGTAGCACTTAACTGTTTCTGTGTATATATCTTTTCTCTGTTGGTGTTTTTCTACTCCGGTGAACTGCACAGCTCGACCTGTGCCAATGCCTTAACTGATAAATAACCTCTTTCTGTTTGTGGCAGTCAGTTCAGTAAGAGTCTAACGTTGTTAGAAACGTGCATAATCCCAAAAGAACGCCTCATGAGTCTAGTTTTCGTTCGTTTTTTTTCGGGACTAATGGAGTGGATTTGTAGTCTGGAGGTATCGCATCGTCCTCCTCGGATTCCTCGTTTTTTTGTTTTTTTTTGGATTATCCACGACACGCTCAAGCCAGTATTTGTATCTAGAATTTAAATCCGTGTGGAAAAATGGTGAAAAACACCAAAGATACCACGTTTATCATCGTCATATCACATCGACTGCCTCGTAAAACATGTATATCATATATCAAGGCATTGGTATTTGCCAAAATATGAAAGAGCAACACACTTGATTTCAACTCTTTGGAGGATCACGGCGTCAGAAAAGCATTCATTGCATCCCAGTCAAATTCAGTGCATGTAATGCTGCAGATGTGTGTTGATCCAAACCACTTCTAGATGTAGCTGCTACTCCGACCCGTCTCATTTAAACGCTGAGGGAAAGACGACTTTACTTTTACCACGTTTGGGCAAAAACGGCATGTTCTTCATTAGATGGAGATAGAAGTAACGGCATGAGTTACATCCGGGATGACACTCCTACTCTTTTAAAAAAACAACAACCTATAGAATCGTTGATTTTCATGTATCTTCATGTGTCCATGATGTGTATTTATTTACTTGCGTCTCATTTTTGTCACTTTATTTGTGTCAAACTGAGCCTGTGTCGAGCTGAGTCACGGTGCACTGGTTAAACTGTCGAGTCAGCAGATGGAAGTTGTGCAAAGGTTCTTTTTTTTTTTAAAGTAAATCTTTGAAGTCGCATTGAAAGTTTCTGCCCCGATAACCTTAAAAGTTTGCAGAGAGAAAAAAAATGTCTATTTTATCGACATATAAGACTTCTTGTGCAGCAGCGAAAGTCGTACGTGTAAAAACAAAACAGTGTTAATGAGTCGCGATGATTAAATAAAAATAAAATGTATGTTCTTGTGACTGACAATTCAACCAATGCTCCAATAAAATGTTCAGATTTCAGGATGTCCTCAAAAAAAACGACGCTGTTGTGAGTCTTTGTGTTTGAGTGCACACGGTGAAGCAGTGCATGATGGGTAGATCGTTGTTGTATCATAGTCTTGGATATTTCACACTCTTACTAGACTAAATCATTGAGAAAACAATTAGCAATGTTTCAAAATACTTTTATTTTGTAGTAGTTTAATTTCACAGTATCATTGTTACATAGTATAACAATCATTTTAAATAGTCGATATCAATACTTTTAAATACATTAAATAGTTCATTTGGTATTCATAGGTCATTTCATTACTGTTGTTAAAAAAATAATTAAAAAAAGATGTGTATATATTAGTTCTTTTATATTATATTACATCCGAATACTTTGCAGTACAAGTACATGGTACGGGAACATGAATACATTACAGATCTATGTCCTGCAGGCTCCCCCAGCTGGGTCCCACTTTGACTTTGGCCTTGAGTTTTACGTAGAGTTTCACCGCCGTCTCCATCTCCCTCTTCACTATGTGAGCGACCTGTAACGGAGGAGAGTTATCGGAGGAAATTATACATCTATTTCTCGCTTTTGTTCTTGAAAAATGTGCAAGAAACACTGCATTAAATGTGTCGTTTTTGGTTACAGCTGCAGCCGCTGAGTTTCTACTCCATTAGTTATGGTGTGTTTACCCTGAGTGGAACACTTAATTTCAGTATAGTAAGTTTTTTTTTTTTTTAATGCGTTTCCATTCGGAATAATACCAAAATAACCGGCCCCAACCATTCCATTTTTGTACACACGAGTCTATTCTCATACAAAGCCGACCTCCGCCAAGGCAGCTCAGTGCCTACAAAATACACCCTGCCTGGATCACGATCACCAAAATTTAATCACTTGTTCCTGGTCCCATTGGGGACATTTCCTGAAAATGTCATCCAAATCCGTATGCAACTTTTTGAGTTATGTTGCTAAAAGACAGACAGACATATACCGAAAACATATACCTCCTTGGCGGAGGTCAACAATGTCTTCTATATTAGAACATTTCTGCAGAAAATTGGGACCAATGAGGAACGTATGAGCACCTGTATGACGTCTTCCTCTGTGGCTTCATAGATGAGTTCGTCGTGCAGCTGCAACACAAAGTAGGCTCCTCTCATATGAGACGTCCCGGCCCTGACTGTGCAACAGGACAGCAAGGGAAAGGTTTTTGAGACGATACAGTGGTTAAACTGTGTCTGTACGTTGATGTTTGACGAGTTTGATGAAATGTGTCACCTGAGCGCGGGTGGTGATGAGACAGCGGAGCAGCAGGATACACTCTCCTCAGCCGCCTCTGGATGTTCACCGTGGCCAGTTTGACGATGTCCGCCGCCGAGCCCTGGACGGTCGTGTTCACGGCCTGACGCTCCGCCTGAGTCAAAACACAGATGATGTGAGCTCGAGCTACTCCGAGAAATTCTACAGATCACGGCTGATGAAGTCGACGCCGGGGGGGGTAAGTACTGTACGTGTGCTTTGACGTGTGCGTTGGCGTTGGTTATTCCGGGGAGGTATCGCCTGCGACCCATCAGAGTCTGAACGTAGCCGTTCTTCGCGCAGTTCTTCACCGTCTCTTTAAGAAAGGCGTTGATTCCTGTCGACGCGGAACGGGAAAGTTAAACGAAGGAAATTAAACGTACTGAACGCATTTTAAGAAACGCCGTCCTACCTTTGTATCTGGCCTTGAAACTCTCGATGTAGCACGCCGCGTCGTTTTCCTCCACTCCCATTTGCTCTCCCAAAGACTTGGCTCCCATCCCGTAGATGATGCCGTAGCAGATCTGCAAAAACGCTGCATGTCACGCGTCTGCTATGATTCACCTTATACTCATCTCTTCTCTGTCGTACCTGCTTCGCCTGTTGTCTCAGGTTGTCTTTCACGGTCTCCGGGTCGACGCTTTTCCACTCGGCGGCGATGCAGCGGAACACGTCGGCGCCTCCGTTCAGCACCTGGTGAAACAAACGGCACAGTGGAGTCATAACCCCGTCTATCGATGTCCGACACGCAAAGGTTTTGTGTGTGTGGCCGATACCGACCTGTATGAGCCTCTGATCCTTGGACAGGTGAGCCAATATTCTCAACTCCAGTTGGGAATAATCAGCTGCTAAAATCATCCCGCCTGCACATACGTGTGGAAAAACAGGCTCAGTTTGAGTCGATCGCGACGCTAATATACACAAATATCACCGTATAGCGACCTTGAAAAGGTACGAAGGCGTGTCTCATGCTGACGGAGAAAGCAGATCCTTGTCCTGCAGTTCCGACTGGGACTGAAGGCACCGCCGAAATTCTCCTCCTGGAAGAAGGTTAAAATAATGACAAATCATTGAATCGTCACTGTTTTCCCCATCTTTTCCACACTATATGGTATTCTGACTTAAATTAAAAGTATTTGGATAGAAATGTTGAGGTGTTAAGTTCCATCCGAGAGTCCCAAAACCACCTTGGGTCACACCTACCCCGGTTTGTTGGTCCTCTGGACGTTGTTCTGTGAGGTTTGGCTCTCGTCCACCACTGTGGGCATCTGAATCTCAAAGTCTTTGGGGACGTTCTGTACGTTGGGTTCAGTGAAGCTCACTCTACCTAACAACAGTAAAAGAGAGCGCGTGGTCAATTCATGCTCTTTATTAAGCACAGATTGTAAGATTGTGTCCTCTATTGCCCCCCTGTGGACTTCTGAGTAATTATCTATTCGTGTAGTGTCGTTTGAAGGGCTGATTTTAAGCAGAATTCACTTCTGGAACTTTTTGTGTGCACTTCTTGGTGTTTTCAGTTATAACGCTGCTGTATTGAGCTTTACTTGTGCTGTGTGCTTCTGCCTTTTGGTTTAATTAGCATTGTGTGAACTCATTTGACCGTGGTTTGAATTTAGCGTGCGTTTGTTAATATTTAAATGTCAAAATTGAGAGTTGAAGGTGTGTGTTTTTCATAAATCATGTTGCACCTGTGGCTGTGTGAGTCTGGGCGACTGGGTATATTCTGTCCATGGCCAGCGTGGCGTGATGTTGCTTCTCCCTCTGCAGCGGGAACACCACTTTAGTCAAAGCGTTGGTGATCCGCCTCCACTCCAGAATCACGCCTGGCAAAGGGTGCAAAGGCCGGAGTTTCTCCAGAACATCCTGAAGTTTAGTTTAATGGATTAAAACAAAGGTGTTCAATAGTATTCATGCGCTGATATAGACTATAGCTGAAACACAGTTTTTGACGATTATGACACTCATTTTTATTTTAGGATTTTTATACTACATCGAGTGCCTGTGTCTCACATTTTATTATTTACGGAAGAGGATTAGGGCCACACAGGAAAAAAATGTTTGAGTTCTGACATTAAACTTAGAATTGTGACTTTATTATCAGATTTCTGACTTCAAACTCAGAATTCTGACTTTAAAACTCTGACTTTACTCTCAGAATTCTGACTTTCTTCTCAGAATTCAGACATTTAAACTCAGACTTTATTCTCAGAATTCTGACTTTCTTCTGACTTTAAAACTCAGAATTCTGACTTTATTCTGACTTTAAAACTCAGAATTCGGACTTTAAAACTCAGACTTTATTCTTAGATTTCTGACTTTATTCTCAGAATTCTGACTTTAAAACTCAGACTTTATTCTTAGATTTCTGACTTTATTCTCAGAATTCTGACTTTAAACTCAGAATTCTGACTATAAAAGTCACAATTCTGACTTTACACTCAGAATTCTGAGTGTAAAGTCAGAACTCAAATATTTTTTTCCCCGTGTGGCCCTAATCCTCTTCCGTAAATATAAAATCTCAAATAAGATGTTAATCTTTAAATGACAGTAAGCTCACCTTGGTGGTGCTGAACTGCTTCCCCAGTCGTACTCTGCCTCCTCCTCTTCTGGTGTAGCCCAGAGTTTTCTTACTCTTCGATCCGCCTACGTCACCATTTGGCGGCAGGTGGAGCTCCAAGAACAACACCTAAAATCAACAAGGATGTTCTTAAACTGGACTGAATTTGAAATTTGCTTATATGAGAGAAAAAGAGAATGTGTTGTACCTGTGCGATGTCGTCGATGCTCGTGAGGGAGAAGCTGTGTGCAGCCAGGCCGTACGCCTCTGACTCCAGCGCTGTGAGTTTGGCCTGCATGACGTGTTTCTGCCGCTCGCACTCTTCCACGCTGAAGCCCAGGCCGTTCAATTCCAACAGAGCCAAACACACCTGCGAAGGCATCTCAGTGCTCCTGAATACATCTGATACAGGTGCACACACATCAACAACAATGCCACAATGTTACAGTATATGATCTATGACTGTGATGATTATGCACTCTTCATACCAAGCATGCCGTCTTTCTCCAGCAGGCTGGTGACGTGGTTCATGACGGCGTTCACGAGCACACACGTGCTCGCCGCCCTGACGCGAGGACAGAACGCGTGTGCGTTTCCAAGGCCGACCAGCAGAGGGAGCTCTTCGGGACAGTGGACCGTCACCATGTTGGGTAAAGTCCTCTCCTCGCTGCTGGGGTCCATCAGCCAACACGCGACCTACGGTAATAAACATTTATCAAAGAGTTGATATCAGTGTGTGAGAGTGTATTTAGTATGTTTTTAAACAACATACAATATTAGAAATGTCCTTATTTTTTAAGGAAAATCACTTTTTTTCAATGAATATAACATTAAATGAATCAGAAATACACTCTATACATTGTTAATGTGGTAAACGACTATTCTAGCTGGAAACATCTGGTTTTTAACAGAATATGTACATAGGTGTATAGAGGCCCATTTCCAGTGTTCTAATGGTACATTGTGTTTGCTAATGGCGTTAGAAGACTATAGGATGATTAGAAAACCCTTGAAAACCCTTGTGCAATGATGTTAGCACAGCTGAAAACAGTTTTGCTGGCTCTAAAAATCATTATTTCTAATCTCGTCAATGTCTTGACTATATTTTCGATTCATTTTGCAACTCTTTTGATGAATAAAAGTGTGACTTTTGATGGAAAACACAAAACAATTGAATGGTAGTGAAGCTGTGTGGAAGACCTTTTACTTCCTTGTGTCACCGTGTCATGTCATAGTACAGTTTACTTTACTTTACAGTGGCTGTTTTCTTACCTTGGGGTCTTCAAATTTGCCCTCTAAGCTGATGCCACAGCTCAGCACGAGCGTCTTGTACACGGGGATGATGTCGTACGTGATGACCACAGGTGCAGATGCTGACGGCCTGCTCAGACAAGCCTTGACCTGCTGCAGCCTCTCACTCACAGACAGATTATCATCCAGCTGAGGAGGAGCCAGACTAGAGCTCAAACCTAAAAGAAACAAGAAACAGCCAGACTAAATGAAGGGAACTCTGTTTTTTTTGCACTTTTTGTTTGTGTGTGTGTTGATACCTTTGCTCTGCTCCTTCTGCAGACATATGTAGAATGCATCTCTTGCTTCCCAGCACACAGACAGTCCAATCAACACCAGTCCATCACTGTCTCTTACTGGGAATCCATCATGAGCTGCACAGATGAACGAATGCATTGATGAAAACAGACTCTCTGAGATATAAACAAGTTATTTTTGTTCACTTCTATTCACTTACCTCTCTTTTCTTTTGCTTCCCCGTCAGGCTGCCGTCTGTTCTCCCTCCTTTCGCACGCCAAAGCCAGAGAGTATCGCTCCTTTGTTTTCCACTCGTCGACGAAGGTGTTGAAAAGGCTCCGGTCGCTCGCCACGTCGATGATGGTGAACGCTCCCGAGTTGCTCGAAGACGGCGACGCGTCCTGGGAGAGCTGGAGCGAAAAGCCTTCGTCGATCGCGGGCGGTTCTTCTGCGTCGGGTCGGGGAGAGGATGGAGGTGAGCTGGGGTTCTGGGTCTGTTTGTCTTCTGGTTGTCCTATCTGGGGTTTAGACACAGAATCAGACTGTTTGGTGTCAGCAGCTTCAGTCGGGTGATTATTTAGCGTTAGCGCTGTACGACATTTAGGGACTTTCCGGGGTGGTTGGTTGACGGTTGACGGCGTGGACCGATTCAGCGGCTGTGTGGTGAAAGGTGACTGCACTGAGGTGGTGGTGAGTTTGACTCTGGGTGTCACAGGTGTCGTTTCCTGCGTGGGGGGAATGAGATCACCAGCAGATCCTGGTCTCTCTGTTAACTTCTCAGAGGTTTGCACTGATTGAGACTCAATTTCAGCAGCAGCAGGAGGAGGAGGGGGCGCTGTAGGCTGCACATTTAGTTTTCCACCTTTTCTGTCCACACATTTCGGATGTGGTGGTGCATCCACTGTGTTTGCAGCAGCATGGCTCGCTGTCGTGTTTTGCCAGGACTGGTTAGACATCGTCGGCCATCGGTCAAAAATCTCCTGTAAACCGGGGCTGCAGTGAAGATTACTTTCCACCGTGTTATCCGGCAATAAAACATTAGTTTTTGATTCTTTGTCCTTCTCCTCCTCTCTGTTTTTACTAGTATCGTTATTTGTATTAAGGTCACGCTCATTTGGCGCAACAGGAGAGTCGCTTTGTGGCCGCGATTCTCCAGGTTCGGACGGTAAATCCGACAACTGCTGCTGAAGCAGAACACGGTCCGCGTTTGCTTCAGCCTCTTTTTGTCTGAGCAAACTCTGCCTCTCCAGAAACTGTTCGCCCACGAGCAGGGAGTCGCCCCACTCAGACAGGCTGAACGAGGACTCGCCCCACTGGACGGCCTCCTGCTTTTCCGCCTCCTGGTTGGCCAGGAGCTCGCTGTGCCGTCGCTCCTGTGTGGACGGAAGAGGCCGCTCGTTTCTGTCTTCCTCTTCTTCGTCGTCGTCCGACTGGCGAGGGCTCCTGTGTGGGCTCAGAGCAGCCAGCAGAGCGCTGTCGTACAGACTGTCAAACAGAAAACTGCTGCTTCTGTTGAGACTGTCAGAAGCCGGCTGATTGTCGTCAACAGCTTCATTTACGTCGTCGCCGCCAGGTCCAGGGGAATTCTGTGAAAACAGCAGTTTATCCTCGTTAAAAAGAGGCAAATGCGTTAGAAGTATGCAGTGTTTATAACTTTCATTTACCTGATGGCTGCTGTTCAGGATGAGCTCCATCTGGCTGTCTGTAAGAGAGATACTGAATCGAGGACATTTTCCCTCATCTGCTTCTACATTTCCGTCCTCTTTCACCTCCTCTGCTTCCATCTTCTCATTCATTCCTTCGTCCTTCACGTCGCCGTACGTCCGCTGAACGATAATCCTCTCCGTCTGCGTGTCCAGTTCGAAGCTGTCCCCGAAGCTCTCTTCGCCTTTTCTAACGTCTCCCTCGACTTCTTCTTCTTCTTCGTCTCCCTGAGCGTACAGCTCAGGAGATGAAAACTTATCCGTCTCCGTGTCGCCCAGCCTCCTTCTCTTGGCGTCGGGAGAAAATAAGGGAGCCGAGTGAGGAGAAACGGGTGGTGGAGGAATGAATGAAGGAGTTTGCTGTGCTGGGCCTGGAGTTTCAGCAGGGATTGGCACGAGGACGGCAGGTCCTGGGTTGTCGGTCTGTGCGGTCTCTGCATTATCTTGTAGACACTTGTCAGATTGTAAGGAATGCAGGACTTTGCTGAGGGCTCTCGAGTGCTTCACTCTGCTTTGCTGCACAGGTGAGGCACCAAGTCCTGTGGCACCGTCTCCTTTTAATGTCCTCTTGGAAACACGTTGTTGTTGTTCTACAGCGGAGGATATCGGGGCTCTGAAACGAGAAGGCGGCATTGGAGAAGTGGTTGGCTGAGGCTGAAGGAGAACTTGAGGCAGAGGGCTTATAACGATCTCGGCCAGTTCTTGTGTCAGGCTCCTTTCCGCTGAGAGTTTCTCAACTCTTTTCTCTAATTTGTTTTTTTCCTCTTCTTTCTCTGACCTTGTGGCCATTCGTATGTCTTGGTTTTTTGGCTTATTTAACGTGGCGAGGCTTCGATTTATTTCATTTTTTTTTGCGTCTTTGCCACTTTCGTCTTGCTCCTCATCCTCACCAGTTTGTCTGATTTCTAAGTCTGTCCCATCCTCCTTTCTGTTTACTCCCTTGTCAACAGGTTGAGTTTTACCAACTTCACCTTCTGGTTTCTCCATCTTTCTTTCACTTTTACAATCATGCTCCTTCTCTATGACATTATTTGTACCTGTACTTTTCTCTAGCCTATCTACCTCTTGACTATTTTTAGTCTGAGCTTCTTTTGAGCGAGATGGGGATTCTGCGTCTTCTGCAGGAGCTCCAGGAAGATGCGTCATTGGGTTCCACTGAACTCCAAGCTGGGCCAGGTCTTCCTGCAGGAGGAGCCTCGCCTCGGAAACGATCTCGGTGGCAGCTTCCTGTTCCGTCAGGGCGCGTCCGCCCGTCACCCAGACGCAGCGGAGGCTCCGCCTCTCCGCTGCCTCCTTCTCGCTTTCGTCCACTGCACGTTTGGAGCTGTGGAAACAGAACAGTTAAACTAGAGATTGTATGATGTTGATGTTTGAGTCTAGTTGACGTCTATAAGCCAATCATTTCCAATTCTTCTCTCAGCACAAGGCCCTTCTTACTGTATATGAGTGTGTTCATAAGCTCCATCTATATCTATTTAAACCTTCCACACACCAACCTTTTGAAAGGGACCGCGTTCCTTAACGCTTTCTCCACATCGGGCTCAGAAGCCCTGGCCAGTTCGGCGACCGTACAGAGCCCTTGTGCGTAAAGAGCTCTGGCTCGCGTCGCGTTCAACAGGGAAACCCTGACGAGGTCGACCAGCTCTCGCTGGACTCCGAAGCTCAGTCGGGTTTGGTACTGAGACAACAGGAGCTCCATGTTGTGCCAGCCGAGACGCTTACAGAACACGGTGACCATACCTGAAGGACAGATGCAGAAAAAAACGCTTGTATAGAATTCAACTATTCATGTACATACTCCATTAAAAAGCAGACGTTTTCAGCTAGAATAGTCGTTTACCACATTAACAGTGTATTTCTGATTCATTTAATGTTATATTCATTGAAAAAAAGGGCTTTTCCTTTACTTATGAACGGTCGTGTATGTCCTGTGTTGATATCTACCTGCATATGTAGACGCAGACTGCTGGAGAGACTGCAGCTGCCCACGGTTGCAGTTGTATTTTGACGCCACAGTTCCCAGAGGCACCTCACTCACCAGCTCCTGTAGCACGAGGGTGGTGAAAAACCTGTCAAATGACAACAGAGAAGATATTGTAAAGGATAACGGTCCTGTTTGATATAAAAATCAATATGTTTTAGGGTCTTTCTTTCTTATTTAAGGGCAACAATATTGGAAGAATATCAAGAAGAGGACACATCGAAGTTTAACTGTTCAAATGACAAATGGAAAATCCAGGAAAGGCAATATGGACAAGATACTCCCAACCACCTACAATACAAGCAGCATTATTACATTCAAATAAATATGCTTTTACCGTTTATGAATCGCCATCTGTCTACGCTGCTTTTCCGTCTTGGCGACGAGTTTGCCGCTGACCGACCTGGCGAGAAAACCTTCCTGGACGCCGACCATCTCTGCGACTCTTTTCATCGACGACGAGAGCTGTTCCCACAGACAGAAGAACTGATACCAATCTATGGCGGTCCACTCTGCGTACAGCGGGGTGATCTGAGGCAGAATGTAGACACAGAACATCGTCTTACTGTGTATGTGTGAGGCCTGGTTTGAATTTGACGAGGGGATGTATTTACACCACTATAAAAGAAATGTGTTTGTAAAAGGCTCAGGGAGAATATAGCAGTGAATACAGCGTTAATGACGTCATGTTTACCAGATAGAGAATGTGCAGATCATTCTCCAGCACAAACCCCTTCATCGCCCGCTGGAGATCTGCAAATATTCCCAGAGCCTCGGGAGGAGAGAGGGAGGACGACAGGGTGGCAGCGCCGAGCTGTGTGGAACAATATCGCTCGTCTGGATACGCAGAGACGTCACGTCATATTGAAAAGGCAAAGGTAAGAAACGTGTATCTGTTATTCTGTTATAGTATTGTGTTTTACAGACATTTTTCTGTTCTGTTATGAGCCATTTCTACCCTTATTGTAGGAACAATTTAATAAGTAATGTCATATGGCCGTGCACCAACACCTGATGTTCATATAATCCTGTAGCAGTAGTGTAAATGTAGATTAATCGTTTGGTCCATAAATTGTTGATCAGTGTTTGTCAAACCTGGAAATAACGATGTTCTTGAATGTTTTGTTTTGGCCACAAACCAAACATGACTCAGTTTTAATGATTTCTTTGTTATGTGGAGCAAAGAAACCAAGAAATATTCACATTTAAGAAGATAAAACAATCAGAAATCTTGTTTTAATCTGTGACAGTACCTTGTCCTTCCTTCTGGATGCTAATAAATTCATTCTCCATCAGCCACTCGACACACGCCTCAATCGCCCCTTTGCTGGTCTCTTCGTTTGATTGGTTATTGCCGTCACATTTCAAGCTGGCGGCCAGCAGAGAACAGGAAGCGTACGACTTCACATCCTGTGGCGTGCTGGCGACGCCGCCGACGATTATCTACGATTAGAAAAATTGTTTTTGGTCACTGTATGAAATGAAAGCTAACAAAAAATGTGAGCTTCAATAATAAATCAAACCTCCAGGATGGCTCGCAGCATGCTCGTGGTGACGCCCTCCCCTTCTCTCCTCACCAGACAGCTGCTGATTGGCTGCAGAGCACCTGTCAGGAGAGTGATGCCTTTGTGACGCTCTGCCTCTTTACAAACCAACACACTTTCACCTGGAAAAAAGAACGACAAGATGAATTCTTTAATTATCAACCGGCGATAATCCACACTGTCTAATCTCTTTACTGCATACCTGTGGTGTCTACGCCTTTCCTCCCAGCTCGTCCAGCCATCTGTTTGTACGTGAGCGGGTCCAGCAGGTGTCCGTTGAAGGTCGGTGTTCGAATGATGACTCTGCGAGCTGGGAGGTTAACGCCTGAAGAGAGGGTGGAGGTGGCGGCCAGGACTCTGACCATGCCCTGACGATAAGCTCCCTCCAGCACGTCTCGTTCGTCAAACGTCAGACCTACGACAAAAATATGAAAGGTAAAAACGACCTTTATCTGGTTAAAGTGATGCGTTTACAGGGCTGTGAGCGAGTGGTTACCTGCGTGGTGGAAGGCCACCCCACATGGAACAGTACGCTGGAGGATGGTGTCCAGTCCAGCAGGAGTTCGTCTCAGCTGAGCCAAAACGTCCACTAGTCCGTCCCGATCCAGACTTACAGGCTGGAGGTCAGTGTCGCCCTTACGATCTGAAAGAACGCCACCACAGCCTGAACTTAGAAGATATTTTAGCAAAAGATATGTTCTATATGTTTACATTTCTCATGCATAGAGCAGCTAAGAGTTAAAAAAAACATACCCGTATGACTGAGGTTGTAGCATTCTCTGGCGATGCTGTCCGCGAGTTTCTCACACCAGTTCTTTGACGGACAGAACAGCAGCACAGAGTGGCCCTCGCTCACCGTCTCATAGCACAAACTCACGATGTGGTCGTCGTCACCCTTTTACGAAGAAAAAGATTAGATTAGACCCATCTAATGTCTTTCTTAATCCATCGATTGCTCGTGTTTTTGTATTTTATCGAGATTCTTTGATCTAAATTACCCTAATCTGGAGTGCAGGAGTGAACTCTCGGACCACGGAGAGGCTCTTGTCGTAGATGTTGCGGCCCACTTTGAAATGCTCCTGCAGGGGCACGGGTCTGTAGTCCGTCTGGTAAAGCTCTGCGCCCAACCAGCCGGCCAGGAGGGACAGGTTAGGCAGCGTGGCACTCATGCCGATGATCTGTACGCCGTCAGACAGAGACCTGTGGAGAAGAAGAAGAAGTGGACAGATATATTTAAGAATGTGTTAACCCGATTTTAAACACTTTACATCAAGACAAACCGACAAACCCTGTGGCGTTCTGCTTCTGTGTGATGTAGCGGATTTTGGTTAACAGCAGTTCGAGCAGGTATCCTCTTCCAGAATCCCCAACCATGTGCAACTCGTCCACCACGACCATGCCTAGTAAGCACAAAGACAAATAAGGATTTTAATAATAGTGAACAATGTGAATCACAACATTCTTTAGGATGTGAATCTAACAGTCTCATTTCCAGAGAAACACAAATGACAGTGTTATGACATGTATTTACCGAGTAGATCCATACTGTCTTCTTCAATCAGCCTGTTGATCAGAGAGTTGGCTTTCTCTATGGTGCACACGGCCACATCCAGCGCCGCAAACCCACCGGCAGCCGAAGTGCTGCCCATGTATCCCTCCACGCGAACGCCCGCCTCCTCAAACACGCTCTGAATGCACAGGGATTTAAGATGGTGATAAATACACATACGTCAACAACATGATTTCTCTCCACCCTCATGCTCACTTGAAGGTAGTGCATCTTCTCTTTGGCCACAGAAACAAACGGTAAAATGAAGAGGGCTTTTCTTTTGGTTTCCAACACGCGCTTCAAAAGCAACAGCTCTGACACCAGAGTTTTCCCAGCACTTGTGGGCGCTGAAAAACAAAGGGTATATAAAGAGTTAGAACTCTTAAAAACACATGGAATAAATTAAATAACTCACTTGTTTTATGTTAATTCTCTCACCAGAATATACCAGGTTACCTCCCTGTAGCACACGTCCAACACTGAGGCACTGAGCTTGCCACTCGAACATGTGAGTGACTCCGTGTTTCTGGTAGCGCTCCAGGACGGGTTTTGGCAAACCCCAACTGGATAAAAGCAGCTTCTCGTGCTGCTCCGAGGGAGCATACAAGGCGATGCCTACAATGGAGCCAACACATGCAACGTTAGAGACGTTCACATGAGGTGTAAACATCTGTCGGTCAAAACGTCACCTGGCTGAGGTAATGTTTCACTGAGAGCACTCAGATCTAATCCAGTGGGGGCTGTCAGCACAGACGTGGACTGGTTCTGTAACGACTGCTGGAGTTTGGCCCTCTTCATGGCAGCTGCGAGGCACGTGGGGCTGAACAAGATGTAGTCTCTGGACGCATCGCGAGGTGGATCGGCGGCCTTGCTAGATCCACTCTCTTCACTCAGCGGAGAGCTCTTTCTTCTGGACGTACGCCTCTGCCTGTTGAAAGAGCAAGATCGTTATTTGCGAAACAGAAAAGCCGAGTAATAACGTGCGGGTTCACACTTACTTGATGGAGCTGCCTGGTTGCCGATCACTTTTTATTTCAAAACATTTTAGACCATTAATGCAGGCAGAAGCCGGGTTTTCTGAAACCCTCTGAGCATGCTCCGCTTCCTCCACATCTTCACTGAAGAGAAGTTTCTTAGCAAGATCTTTACTATCAGATATACGCCCTGGTCTTTTAGTGTTGCCCTTATTATGTGCAACTGGTGCAAGAGACCGTGAAGAGGCAGCTGATGACACTGTTGGCTGTTCTTGTGCGTCTCCGTTAGCTGTAGCTGGACGAGCATCGTCAGCTGCTGGCTTTACCGTTTCAACAGCATCCAGCACCTGGAGCATCTCTTCATCGAGAGCTAATGTAGATTCCCCCAGCGGCAACACTGATCTTCCACCCTAACACAGGAAAAACAAAGTATTTTGTGGTAAAAGAGCAAAGAAAAGCCAACATTAACATACTTGTGTACTGTCACACACTCACCATGCTGGTGTTTTCAGATCCATTTTTGTCTCCATGTCGTGGCTCATCAGGAGCCTGAGGACTAAACCATGTGCACAAAATAAGCCATTTCAACATTTTAGCAGTTATTCACGGTTCATTTAAGAGAAGAGGATCGTGATGCAGCAGCATTGCGCATGATTACGTGCCCGAAAAACATGGTCACAATTCCTCTGAGTTTATAAAACAGAAAACAAAACACTTACTTTATTTTCTTCTTGATCTGGTGTTGTCCCATGTAGCTTTTCTGTTTTAGAGGACGACCTGAAGTGCTCATACTCGGGATGATGTTGCACTTCTGCCTCAAACAGACGTGTGTGTTTGTGAATTAACATGACATTAGTTTAACGCTTGAGTTTGTAAACTGTACTTAACGACTGTAAATCGACAGTTATAATAAGCGTCGTTATAGAAAGAAATGTTTGAGTTTCAGAACGTAAATATTGTTCTGCTGTCGAGCTGCGGTGAGGGGAAAATAATCAAAAAGTCCGCTGTTCCGCCCCGGTGTTACACAAAAACTGTTCTACGGCACAAAGGCCCGAGTACAAACGTTCCTATGCATACTCCACAGCTGTTACAGATTGATTTTGAATATATATGTTTATATTTTGATACTAAAATGTAAACAGTGTTATGATGCTAAAGAATTATCCTTTGAATAGTGTTCATTTATTTGGTCAAGTTTTGTGGGGAAATAGATGTTCTCCTTATGGCACCTCATGAAAAAAATATATTCATTCATCATCTGTAAAAAAAAAAAGATAAAATAAAAAATATGGTTCATAAACTTCATGACCGATTGCCATTAAAAAAATGTTGTTGTTGTTTTTTTTACTCTTCAATGTGATTTTAAACTAAACTTAAACTTCACTAAATGTGAAAGTAACTATTAAGACATTATGATGTTTCTGACTGGCTGCCATTCATATGACACCTCTAAAGCAAAATATACATTTAAAAAAATGGCTTTCTAGTGTAATAATAAATAAAACATTTATTTCCTATGGGTGCCCTTCCAATCAAAAAGGGTGCTTATTATATGAAGTTGTCCCTTTATTGGTGTACACAGACTGTGTGTGAGAATGTAGGATATCATATACCAGTAGGTGCCCTGTTTAATGTTGGCCCCTGTCCTGCCAAATGCCTGTGCACGCCACTGTATGTACACAGTATCGATCAGTGTGTGGTAAAGTGATTGGGAGTGGGCGGGGCATAGATGTCTGTCTCGGGCGTGATCGAGCGGCTGGTGGGCGCGCCCGCTCCGACGTTGCGGAGGCTTCAAGATGGCGGAAGCCCTGACAACTCAGGAGCAGCTGGTAAGCGTCTCTTGACATAAATTTTACCCTTATCTCCTCGTCGTATTCGGCGTGTACACGTGTCGCCTCCATTTTCTCTTCCAGCCGCTGATTTTTCCCATACATTTTGTTCCCGGAAACGACGGTCTAGTAAACACGACCTGGCCCGCTCGCTACCCGACTTCGGTGTGACTGACAGCACTTAGCATGTGTGTTAGCATGATGGCGTTTGCTAGCAGCTAGTAGCAGGGGTCAGTAAACCGGGTGTTTATCTCGAATACGTATTCACCTGCTAACCCAGCGTGAAATTGATTATATATACATGACCACGGCGTGCATGTCAACTAAGCCGTTCGTTGTACGGTTTGTCCCACACATGATGCAGCTGCTGTCTTCAATGCAACTGTTAGCCTTGCAGCAACCACATGTAACCTAGCTGGCTGTGAATGCTAATAGCTATTGTTGACTTCTAGAGATTTTCCTCGACAGCTATCTAACCGGATATTAAAAACTACGCGTATGTACGCCCGAGGGTTGTAAACCATGAGTTTATGGCTGTCTTAATTGTTGGATGCTATACTGTATCATGATGACCCAGTGAAAATAGCCACCACCATCACGAGTCCCATCGCACACGGCGAGCTAGCTATCAGATTTACGGTCGAGAATTCACAGAAGTGATCCTCCGGTTCCTAGCATTGTTGTTGCCACACCATTCTAGTAAAGAGGTGGGCTCGTCACGGGCTGGAGCGATGAAACGTAACACCGCGACTCTGATGACAACTTTATCTTTATGGTTTCTTCTTGTATTATCGGCACCAAGGATTGCAACATGTATTTTTTTCCCCCGTGAGCTAAATAACGGGACATGATCGCACCGCTTCCCACTCTCGGCGATGTATTTCTTGCCGTCCTTGATGGCTAATCAGCACTTTCCCGGAATCGGTAACGTCAATCGATTAACTACGGAGCCCTGCTAGGGTCAGGTGTGGAATAAAATAAAAAACGTTTGTTAACCGTTTCCTCAGTTTAATATCATACAAGGATATGATGTCCAGTACCAAATGTGTACGTTTTATTCAAGTTCAACACTACAATTCACCATTTATTAACACAATTTGCAAGGGACCATGAAAACACGCTATCTCTTTAGCAAAAAGTGCTATGATGGTGTCACTACAGCACTTAATCATGTTTATTATTATGTATATTATCTATAATGATCTTTCTATTTGTCTGTTAGGGCTCTATTGATGAAGCGATTCATTGCTTTTTTACTACTTTAAGAAAAAAGAGTATTGGTATGAGTGTTGTTGTCAAAATAAGAACAAGGTGGTCCGTCTTTGTGGCTAAATCTTTAACCACAAATAATTTTATTATGGTTTGCCGCCCGACCACCTACTGTCTGTCTGACCATCTAAAGCATTCACATCCAGGCAAAGGGGAGCAGAGTTGCTACTACACACAGAAAATTCTATATCGATAATGAATGTGTCTATTGTTGAGACCGTCATCTAATTACAAAATGGGTCATGAGATGCATCGGAATGGATAACTCGCACGAAAACCTTGTATTAAGATACACAATACAAGATTTCTTACATTTCATGATGTTGTGTAAGGCAGATGAGGTAATTATGTTGTGCCCATCCATGCATGTTTTTAAGAAAGCTGACTGTTGGCTCCTCACATATAAGTGCTCTCATGTACTACACTTTCAAGGAGCAGAGTCTGCTGATTCTATTTGTATCAGAGTTGCAACTTTGGCAGCGAAACAAAACTGCAAGGGAGTCCAGTTTGGCGTGTCTTCCCTGTTACATCAGTCGTCTTTCACTTCACTTTCTGTCTGTATTTCACATCGCTTTACTCTACTCCTTGTCTTTAATTTCTTCTCACGCACACCTATTTTCCCCTCTCTCTTCTTCTTCCTCACATCTGTCCAGGCTGTGGAGGAGTTCCTGGGTGAAGTGCGTAGCAGGGAGCAGCCTCACAGTGCCGGGCTCGTCTCCCAACCCACAGCTGTGAAGTTTCTTATGGCCCGCAAATATGACGTCTCAAGAGCCATCGACCTATTCCAAGCATATAAGGTACAGCGTAATGTGTAATCTGTAATCTGCTGTTAGCCCACATATATTGACAAGGCTTTTTAATTTTTGGTGCTGTTAAATGTTTCCCTGCTGACTGACTTTGCTGCATTTTGTGTGTCACGTATCAAACAACAGAACACAAGAATCAAAGAGGGCATCTTCAATATCAACCCAGACGAGGAGCCGCTACGCTCTGAGCTTCTGAGCGGCAAATTTACAGTCCTGGTGAGTAATGAAGGCCATATGAACCACTTAACTTTGGGAGTAATGCAGGGATTTTAAAATAACTTTGGGGGGAAAATGTGTATTGGTGTTTACAACGTCGCTTAACGTTTTTCCGACAGCCTGGTCGTGACGATAAGGGTGCAGCTCTAGCGCTCTTCACAGCTCGCCTCCATCGGCCCGATGTCA
This sequence comes from Microchirus variegatus, assembly GCF_963457635.1. Taxonomy (NCBI): domain Eukaryota; kingdom Metazoa; phylum Chordata; class Actinopteri; order Pleuronectiformes; family Soleidae; genus Microchirus; species Microchirus variegatus. The sequence goes on from NC_139824.1 coordinate 15,121,862, forward strand.
CCACCCACAAAGCTGTGCTTCAGGCCATCATCTATCAGTTGGATAAAGCCATAGAGAGGTGACGCTCACACCATAAACATTTGTATAAAAACATTTCTACTCCCCTTTCCTCTTCCTCAAAGGTGATTTAGGTCCTTTGGTTTGCAGTTTTAATTTTCACGCCTTAGCTCTTAGTTCCAGTTTCTGACTTCTAGCAACTAAAGTTCTTTAATATCTGTATTTTGTATTACTGGAGCATCTACATTAGTATGAGAATGGATAATATAGAGAGACGAAAGGAAAAGGTAGACAAAGTATTATACTATATATATGTATATACTATACCGCGCATCACACAATAGCTGAGGTAACGTATTCTTATCATAACATTAACATAATATAAGTAAAAAGCCACACTAATAAAGCACATATAATAAATTGTCTAAAAACTCAAATGTCAGGTGTTTTTATCAGCAAAACATAAACCAAATTGTATGCATTTTTAAACTAAGATGAGACTCGATTGTTTAGAGTTTTTCCTACTAAAAATGTAAAAGGTGAGGTTGCTTAAATATAACTTTAATTATTTGGATATATATTATTTTTTAATGCAAACTTTCTTGATTTGTTCCCAGTTTACAAACTCAAAAAGATGGACTCATATTTATCTACGACATGACCAACTCCAGCTACGGCAATTTTGACTATGAGCTCTGCGTCAAGATCCTCAATTTGCTCAAGGTAAATAAATAAATATGTGGAACATCCTCTGTTGCTGTAGTATTTGCTGGCCCTCTGGTCTTTGGTGTTAAAAGTCTCTTTCTCTCTCTCTGTGTTTTCCAGGGTGCGTTTCCAGCTCGTCTAAAATGTGTCTTCATTGTGTCGTCGCCTCTTTGGTTTCGAGCGCCTTTCGCCGTCCTACGTCTGTTTGTGCGAGAGAAATTGAGAGAAAGGGTGAGTTTGTATTCATCAGGATGTCGCGTAATAATGTGCATTATGTCTCTTATTCGGTATTTGATATGTGTTGTCTCCTCTCTTCTGCAAACACTAGGTGTGCACGGTGAAAGCTCACGAGTTGGCCAATCACATCCCCGTCTCCTCCCTTCCTGAACACCTGGGCGGGACGTCCCAGTACAGTCACGTGGCGTGGATCCAGTCCTGCGTCAATGTCCAAACGAACACTGTTCAGGGCGACACGCAAGAACACGACGCGCACGACTGCGTGGGCAGCCTGCTGCGCTCTTACAGTTTGGAGTGCGGCAACACGAGCGCGGGTGCCACGCTGTCCCACACGCACATAAACGCACAGTTAGGTTCCGAGTTAGCCACGGCTAACTCGAACTGCTACGACGATAATAATGCTAACCCGCGCAACCACTGCACAGCGGTGGACGGCAGGACTCAAGGCCTAGGCCAGTACCAGCAGAGCCCGCAGTCTGCTGCCAACAGGCTGCAGGGGAACCACCAACACTGGAACGGCGCGGCTGTTAGCGAAGCCAACGCGACTGTTAGCGGCTCCAGCGCCAATGCTAATATGAACGGTCGTGGCCGACAAGCTCCTCCCCAGTCGGACACGCCGCCTGACACGCCGCTTTCCCAGAAAGGTGATGGTGACGTTGATGTGGACTGCAAAGCACCAGACTCTGCCCTGAGATCTCAGAGTGAGACTGTTAAAGAGGAGGATGAAGAGGAGGAGGAGGAGGAGGTGGAGGAAGAGGAAGAGGAAGAGGAAGGGGTGCCTCCGTTGCCCCAGAAATCTCTGCCTCGTCCGCCCCACCCACCGTCCTCTCACTCCCCACCCCTGTCGTCGTCATGCGGTCACGATGGCGAAGACCGCTACACGGAGGTGTCCGTTCACATGCCAGAGCAGGGAGGGATGACGGTGCGCGACCTGGTGGAATACGTGAAGAGGAAGAAGAAAAAGGGGATTTATCAGGAGTACGAGGAGATCCGTAAGGAGCCGCCCTCGGGCAGCTTTGATTACTCCAAGTAAGGGAGCCCTTAGTAATTTTTTTATTTTTATTTAGTCTGGTCTTTCACAGCCTTGTTTTCACTGACATGGATCTGCTTTTACAGGAAGTTATCCAATCAGATCAAGAACAGGTACAGTGATGTTCTCTGCCTGGACCAGTCACGGGTGCGACTGTGCCAGCTCTCTGACGACGAGGACGAGGTAATGATCACTTTTGTTATACGTGTTAAGATTTTAAAATTTCAAGACAAGTATTTGTGTCAATGAGTTATGTTCATGTGTCGTCTTTGACCTCTTATCTGCTGACTGATTATTTGAGATTAGAAGGTGGCGGTCTTGGCACTGTCATGCCACAGAGGTTCATGTATAGTTTAGAAAACATTTTTTATCAGAATGTCATAAACTATGAATAGATGATCCACTCTATTTAACCCAAGAACACTATCGCTCAAATTCAAAACACCATCGCTAACTAACGCCGGGGGATTTTTACCCGAGATAATAAATGCACCAAATAAAAAGTACTTTTCATCAAAATATATCAAAACATGACAATACATGACAGATTTTTGGTAGTGTTCATGTCATGTCTAACAAAATGAAAGAAAAGCATCATGAGGGGACCATATAAAAATGCTCCAAAATTACTGGAAAATTAGAAATTTGGAAACAAAAAAATTATTATAAAAAAAAAAGACGATTAAACGGTTTTCATGAAAATCACTTACATTTATTTGCTCGAGTGAAAACCACTCGGCAATGGTGTTCTAGGGTTAAAAACAATAAAAAAACCTAAGAAGAAAACGAGGTTTTGTGGTTGGAGAATGACTGAAACTGAAGATGTGTCAGAATGTGTAGAATAATGTGTCTTCAGAGTTGGTAATATCATAATACTATACTATATATTGAGTATTTGTGTATTTTTTGCAGACATCAGATTACATTAACGCCAGTTTCATGGATGGGTACAAGAGAGGCAACGCCTACATTGCAACTCAGGGTGAGCAAACTCTTTAACTTCATGCAATTTATACTTTTTGCACTTCCCCCACAAGCCTCGGTATAAATCTGAACAATCCGGTGTTCCACTCGCCTGAAAGCCCTTTTGTGCTCCTCCTCAGGTCCTTTACCAAAAACCTTTGGTGATTTCTGGCGCATGGTTTGGGAACAGATGGTACTTATCATTGTGATGACCACCAGGTGAGGAAGCCTCTTCAACTCGTTTTATATAATACAGGGAATTCACATTCTGGCTGTGCAGGAAGTCACGTTCACTGTACAGATACAGGCAGGGTGTTAATGGTTGTGCGTCTCACAGGGTGGTGGAGCGTGGACGTGTCAAGTGCGGTCAGTACTGGCCTCTGGAGGAGGGCAGGACTGAGCAGTACGGATGTTTCTTGGTCAGGAACACGAACATCCAGGTGTTCCAGGACTTTAAAATCTCCCTTCTTGAACTTTACAACACACAGGTGAGTCACAGCGACTACATTTCTAAACTAGGTTCTGTTGTTTTTGAGATCTGGGATTGGTTTTTATGGCTTCAGTGTGTTTTAAAATTTAAGACCTGAATTGTTCTCCGACCTTTTGTTAGTCTGGAGAGAGACGGGAGATTTGCCACTATCTCTACGTCAGCTGGCCCGACTTCGGCGTGCCAAAGAGCGCTTCTGCGATGCTGGACTTCCGTGAGCACGTACTTAAACGGAGGGACGCTGCGGTCCAAAGCCTGGGCTCCAGTTGGATTGGACCTCTTGGGGGCCCTCCTGTGGTGGTGCACTGCAGTGCAGGCATCGGTCGCACAGGTAAATATGGCAGTAGTGTAAGATAGATGGGGCAAAGTTTAGACAAAGAGCTGCAGCTAATGATTATTTTTGTAATCTGTCTATTATCGATGAATCGTTTGGTCCATAAAATGTAAAAAACGTTGATCAGTGTTTGTCAAACCTGGAAATGACGATGTTCTTGAATATCTTGTTTTATCATGAAAAAAGCTTCAAACTGATTAATCGATTATCAAAATAGTTGACGATTAATTTTGTAATTGATTAATTGTTTCAGCTGTATTTAGATGTAATTATTTTCCTAGCTTTTTAATGTGCATATTAGCTGCTCCACCTTTGTTATTTCTATAGTTTCTATTCTTATTTGGTCGTGCATGTCATTTTGTTGACATGTTTTGATGTATTCCATCTTTTTGTTGAGCCTGAATTAAGAATTAAAAACACTCTGTACGGACTAAATGGGTCAAAATCACTGGATCCAATATCTGATATCATGTATTTCCCTCATGATCCAAAAACCCCTAATGTTACATAAATGCTTAATGAATAAACAGGCTTTAAAAAAAAAAAGTAATGCACCACCAATGTCAAGGAATCAACATGAAAAAGTGAATGAATGAGTCATCTGTTATACGAACCAACTAATTATGTCTTCTCGAATCAATTTAAGTTTTAGCTCTGATATTTCTTTTTTTGTCAAATGGAGTAAACCGTCTCTCTCTTGCTCTTCTTCTTCTTCTTCTCCTGCTTCCTCTTCAGGTACATTCTGTACCCTGGACATCTGCCTGTCGCGGCTGGAGGACATCGGCACGGTCGACGTCCATCAGACGGTGCGGCGGATGCGCGCGCAGAGGGCCTTCAGCATCCAGACCTGGGACCAGTACTACTTCTGCTACACGGCGGTCATCGAGTACGCCCAGCGCCGCGGAAAACTGAGCCCGGTGCAGTGGTCGGACTCTGACTTGGAGACCGACAGTGAATGAGAGGGGACACACGTGCGATATAAGAGAACTGAAATCATAGGAATGGACGACAGAGTGACAGAGGAGGACGAGGATGAGGACGACGACTCCTCTGCTGTAAGAGAGACGAGACAACGGATGGAAATCTTGTTTTGGCTCTTGGTGCAAAACTCCCACAGTCGCGCTTCCTTTTCACAAGTGGATAGATGGAGGAGGTTAACGGCTGTGGGGGTGAAAAAAAGAAAAGAAAACACAGGGAGTGTTCATTGCATCGCTGATTGAGCAAGCTGTCCTGCCAATTTCCAAGCCCCCTTTTTATTTAGCAAACTTCAGATGAGGGGGGGGGGGGCTGCCCTGAACCTTGTTGACAAGAGTGTTGTATGAGTTGTAGCATTTTTATATTGACTTGCACATGAGGAATGACAAACTTGAATCGCCGTACCCACCACCCCCTCGAAGCCCTCCAAAACCTCCACTCACTTTTCCGTTTTTGTCCTTGAAAGAGCCTGCGATCACAGTTTTAAATGTGAGCGGGCGTGAAAAGGTGAAACTTGAACATTTTTATTTGTGTTTAAGAAGCGGAAGAAATGGTTCTGTGTGAGCAAAAAAGAAAAAATGGCCATAAGTGTTAGTTGATTAGTGTGTGTGAGCCATTTCAGTTTCACTCTTTTTATTGTTTTGATGAACTTTTTATATGGTGCATTTTCTACATATGTTTCATGCTCGCGCACGTGTGTGTGTGTGTGTGTGTGTGTGCATATGTAGACTAACCTTTCAAAGCCAAAGTCCTCACCCTGAATGCTTGGATGTACTCCTTGGTGAACTATAATAGACTGAAGCCCATGTATATTCTTGTAACATACATTTATGTTAGTGTGCATCATCATAACAACCTCTGAAAGAAGAGCAAAAAAATAAAAAATAGGCGAGCCAGGCTATGACAAAATACTGAAAACGTGTGATTTGCCAGGTCTAACATCGTTTTTTTTTACCGTCAGGACGATCGTAAAGAATTTGGCCTTAACTCGATTCACTGCCTTGTCGTTGTCGTTACCTGACGCTCGGAGCCGTTTTCATTTCCCCCCCCGTTTGAAATCTCTGGACACCACAACTGTCGTTTGATTCTCGAGGCGAAAAAATGCTGCCCCGAGATACTTGTGCCTTCAACTTTGTCCTTAAGCTTAATGTCTCGCTAGTGTAGTAATAACACCCCAAACTAGTGCACTCGCACAGCTTATGACCACAGGACGCCCACGTTTTTGCCTCTCGTCCTGCACATAGCACACACTGCTAATGAATAACACACACACAGTTAGTGAGTTATCTGGGACTAAGCTCTGGTTTGAGACACGGCTATTCTTTTATCATTTGACCTCAGGGGGTAATTCTAGTGTTTTTCTGCCTAGTTTCACAGATCCATTTCTGGGTTTTGCCTCTGGTAAAATTATCATTTAAGAAAAAAAAACTATATCGACTTTATTTTGTATTTTTTACTGTATTGTATCCTGCAATATTTATGTCTTTGTAAAACTTATAACGATATTGAAATCAGTGAATGTTGGTACGACGTTACAGAGAAAACAACTGCGTTTGATAAGCTGAACAAATCAGATTTTGGGGGTCGGGAGGTTAGGGAGTGAAATATATATATTTTTTGTTGTTCACAAAGAAAACTATAGTGAAAATGTCACTCACTTGCCATTGTATTTTCAGAACTGACATGTATAAATGGTGATTGTGGGGGTTGAGGTTGCTTTGAGAGCTTATCGTTTTGACTCTTCAGTAACAATGACATTAACGTCTTACTGTCTGATACACGACGCCAAGGACGACGCAAAAAAAAAAAAAATCAATCAAGTTGAAAAGACTCATTAAAAAAAAAAAAACACCCAGATCGGTGTCAAAAATCTCTATTTTGAGTGGGTTGAGGTTCCTCAGCTTGGTCACAGAGCCTTGAATGTTTTTTGTGGGGGAGTAATGATGACATGGATAGTGTTGGTGAATGTGGAGCCTGCATCCCTCAATGCCAAAGGCCACCGTAAAGATGTTTACCTGTCTCATCATCATCATCAACATCATCATCAGGACCTATCAGTGTAGACTCTGGAGCATTATAATGGGAACACGTACCGAAGGACATGTATAGCTAACGAGATAAGAGAGAGAGCGTGTGGTGTGAACGAGTCTCGCTGTTTTTGATTTGTTTTTAAAACGAGGAACGAAAAGAACGCCGTTCGTCGCTCTGTGTCGATTCAATGTTTCCTTTTGTGATCTCAGTTCTTGTGGTTGAATTATTGCCTTTTCACATGCTGTCAGCTCCCGGTTGTCCCAT
>NC_139824.1:15133884-15361384 GCF_963457635.1 Microchirus variegatus
ACACACACACACACACACACAAGATATAGACAAACAAAACAAAATGAAATGCTCCCCAAAATAATGACATGACATGAGTGCTATCACTTCCTGCGTTTCCTCACCATGGCCACACGTTGTGCTGCACTCCGTGTGTCCACTCTTTGCCCAGGTGTAAGTGGTCTGAGGTCGAGAGGTCACGCTGTTTTCAGGGGGAACGTGGTTGTGGTTGTGGTTGTTGTCGTGGTTGTTGTCGTGCTCCGGCTTAGACGTCTCCTTGGCAACGTCATTGTTGTCGAGTTCACCTTTCTCTCTACCTGGTTTGGATGGATCTGCTCTCTCAGCTATACAAAGAGACGACGTAAAGTATGAAAAGTGGAACAAAACCAATAGTATGTATGTATGCACCCATGCACATAATGCATTTGATTTGGCAGAAATAACACCTTACATTGTTTGTCTTACTAATATATGGATCTTGTGATATTCCACCACCCACCTTGGACCTTCGAGCAAACGTCTAATCAGGCAGAATAAACAAAAACGCCTGAGGGCTTGAGCCGGTTATGCTGTTCTTAAAATTGCCCTGGAAATAATTAATTAGAATTAAACTATTAGCAGTGTTAGTGAATTCAAATGGAAACTGTTTCTGTAATGAAGATCCAGTTAAAGCCCAGGGGGAAGACATGTCGTCTCAGTGTGTGGCAGAACAAAGTGTGGCTGAGTTTTCAAAGAGACATTTTTGTGGAATATGATGCTGTTGCGTGATATTCACTCACTTAGAGGAAGTACATGAGAGTCTGGTTCAGGAGTCGGCTGTATGTTATATAAAGGCACGCTGTATTCATAGTATACACTGGGACCTGGCTGCTGGTAGATCAGCTGCAGTAGAGACAGAGAAAGAGAGAGAGATGAGTCATTTATTGTGTAATATAGTCATAATGGGTAACGCTTTATAATAAGTACACGCTATTAGCATTAGTTAAGCATGAATAAATATTGAATGCATCATTTATGACGCATGAATACTCATTCGTATGTAGTTTTACGAATGCGTATAAACACAGTGTTGGCGTGTATGGAGCTATGGAGGGCAAAACCTGCCATAATAATTAATTAATAAATAAATACAGGAATAAATAAATGTAGGTGAACGGAATTGTAGAAATAAATGTAAAGCATGTATTTATTTATTATTTTATTTATACTTTTATTCATTCATTAATGTATTTATTATTTTAATTATACATGTGTTCATTTATTTATGCAGATACAGAAATAAATAAATGCAGGTGAACATAAATGTAGAAATAATCATTTATGAATGTATTTGTTATTCTATTTATACATTTATTTATTTAGTTTTGTTTGTGTTTATTTTATTTATTTATTTATTTATATATTTATTCATGCATTTATTTATTCCTATATTTATTTATTTATTATGGCAGGTTTTGTCCTCCATATAGAGTGACTGCTGGACACACACACAGAGATGAGACCACAGTCCCTTCTAAGCCAATCAAAGTGCTTGTTTGTTGGAGGTGGATGCTGATTGGCTGCTCTGGTACAGCAGCTATTTGGGCACATTTGGTATCCATGCGTTATAAATGATGAATTCAATATTTATTCATGCTTCACTAATGCTAATAGTGTGTACTTATTATAAAGTGTTACCTAATAAGGTTGTTTGTGTTCTTTAGTGCGGTGTATTGCTCCTCATACATAAACGTGCAGCTCCTCAGTGAGCGGCCCTGGTGCAGTGATGGACTCTCCGCTGCGAGAGCGGATTTCGTTGGGTCGTCGATACGTCAGCCGTGTCCCCACAGCAGTGAAGGTCCCCGGCCTGTCGATCACCCAGTTCCCGTTGATGATGGTGTCTCCATTTTGGGTCTGCAAAGCTGGAGAGGAAAAAAAAAAAACACATCAGTGTAGTAAAAATGACTCTTACGTGTGTGTGATTGTGTGTGTCTATACCCAGGTAGTTCCGGCTCTTCACCGTCTCCTGCACGTTGATGTTTCGCGCTCCTGCAGGGATTTGGGCAATCTTATGGTAGCCCACGCGAAGGAAGGTCCGAGAGAAATTCCCCTTCACCACCTTAAACCCCAGCCAACACACACACACATTTAAATGCACAAAAAGCTACCAACACAATCACCATGCAGTATGTGTGCATACACTACTGTTCAAAAGTTTGGGCTCAATTAGAAATAATAATAAATGTCCTTATTTTTGAAGGAAAGGCACTTTTTTTCTCCAATGAATATAACATTAAATGAATCATAAATACACTCTATACATTGTTAATGTGGTAAACGACTATTCTAGCTGCAAACGTCTGGTCAGAGCCGTTTTTTGCTATATGCGGACTATGCAGCTGCATAGGGCCCCACAGCCACCAGGGGGCCCCCAAACTGCAAGTTCAGACTCGTATTTTATTATATTTTTGAGAATTAAAAGTACCTGTCTTTATTTGCATATATTGGATGCATTCGTAATGCATATATTTGCAAAGTATGTAAGTGTTTGTGGGGTAATCAGGAAAAGTAAGGAATCTCTACCTTGACTTTGAAAAAAATAGGGGCCCCAAATAGTATCTCGCATAGGGCCCCCAAACAGCTAGAAACGGCCCTGCGTCTGGTTTTTAATGGTATATGTACATAGGGGCATAGAGGCCCATTTCCAGTGTTCTAATGGTACATTGTGTTTACTAATGGCATTAGAACGCTATTGAATGATTGGAAACAAAACCTTGTGTTTGAAGGACAAAATTATTATTTTGAATAAAAGTCATTATTTCTAATCTTGTCAATGTCTTGACTTTATTCTCTATTCGTTTTGCAACTCTTTTGATGAATAAAAGTGTGACTTTTAATGGAAAACACACAAAAAAAATGTATAGATGAGCCCAAACTTTTGAACGGTAGTGTACATGCCACAGTTTCAGTGTCATACATCATAATAAATTCCACTGGATCACATTGTTGTTCTCTTTTTAAATCTTAAATGTTCACTCCCTCTCTTTTGCTGGAAACCCCACAGCTTCACTCAGTCTGGTCCAACAGTTGGTTTGAGTTGGAGAAACTAAAGACAGAGAATCTAGAACAACTGGCAGTGTAACACGCCACATTTACTGCCAGATGTTGGTTTTTACTACTTGTAATCTGACTATCATCTCTTACAAAGTGTGCACATGGATACAAATACATACAGATTGCATTTACATGTTTTCATGACCATGTTGAATGTCTTACCTCCTCCACAGGGGATGAGCCGTCTCTGTCATCCGGAGAGAGAAGAGCACCTGACGGTCGGCAGAGGAGGCAAACCACGTGGAGGAAAGCCAGCGCTGGCTGCCACAGTTCAGCCATGGAGAGACTGAGGGAGGACACTCACACACACACGTACACACACACACACATGCTTAGTGGAGGCGAGTGTGTGTGTCTGTCTGTCTGTGTGTGTGTGTGGGGTGGGGTTGGCTTGAGGGGGTGGGAGGGAAGAGAGACAATGTTGAGAGAAAGTGTCAGAAAAGTTTTTTAGGCTGTGTGTGTGTGTGTGCGCTCTTGTACTTGTGGCATACTGAGGACCAGTGAGGGTTTTTAACCAACAAAGTGAGGTCACTTTTATGGAGTGAGGACATTTTGGCCGGTCCTCACTTTGTTTTCATTGAAATCACTTCCTTAGGTTGCTATAACATGCTATATTCAATTGTCAAAAAAAAAATTGGATGACACAGTATGACGTTTTTTGTCAAATTTTGGACCAAAATTTTTTTGTCAAATTTTTTTTCAAATTTTGGACGACATAGTTTAGTATTACGTTTATGTCAAATTTTGGACCAAAACATTTTTGTCAAAGATTTTTTTAAATTTTGGACGACGGTTTAGTACGACGTTTTTGTTAAATTTTGGACCAAATTTTTTTGGTCAAATTTTTTTTTAAATTTTGGTCGACATAGTATAATATGACGTTTTTGTAAAATTTTGGACCAAAATTGTTTGGTCAAATTTTTTTTTTAATTTTGGTCAACAACATTTAATATGACGTTTTTGTAAAATTTTGGACCAAAAGTTAAAAAAAAAAAAAAAAACAGGCTCCACCTGCAGACATTTTATGGTACTGCAACCAGTAGTTCTTTGTAGATGTCATTCATGAAGTAGATATTTGTAATTGTGTTGATTTATAAAGTGGATATGCTGGTCCTCACTTTGACAGCAACCCAGTCCTCAGTATGCAGCAAGTACAAGAATGTGTGTGTGTGTGTGTGTTTTGGCCACAGATCACTCTATTTCTGTTTTTCATTTCAATGGTGATGGGGGGAAAAAACAAAAGATTAAAATAAATAAATAATCTAAATTGAAAATACCACTGTGAGAGAGGGCAGGATTGAGGATAATCATAAAAATATGTTTTGGGTTTTTTTCCTTCCACTCTAATGAACCAGCGATTCAGTTTCCCTCTGTCTGTGATTCACACACTATGGATGTTCTCCACCCAGAGGTGATTCTAGAGTCTGTAGGGGCCCTAAGCAAAAGTTCCCAGGGGGCCCTTCCTTCAAACCAGTGTTCATCACCATTATGGATAAATGTATGAGTTCAAAATATTTATTATTTTTTCTGAAATGAATGAAATAACATGGAAAAACCTTGCAATTAAAAAGTATGTGAAAATATAAATGTAAAGAACAATAAAATACTGTCAATATCTTTTAAAAAACGACTATAATTCCCATCCCGTTCTCCTCTCCTCACACACTCACCTTCTCCCCTCTCTCGTCTTCCAGCTGTGGCTTGTTTGATGTCCCTCTGTCCCGTCCTGGCCAGCTGTCCCTCACACACCAAATGAAGGGTTCTGTCATCCCCGCTGACACCTGGTCATCGCCCCCCTAACCACCGGTTACTTCCCTAACAACCAACTCTTTAACCAATGACCATGAGAAACACACGGCGACCGCTGATCACTTTAATTCTGGCTTTTATTTTACAGGCCAATGTGCGACTGAGACGACCTTAAATGTCTCGGTGTGGATGTTGATTGAAGTTTTTCGTGCCAGTGCATTTAATGGAGCACAGTATACGACCTGTCACAGTGAGAGTGGTTGTATTCTGTCATCACAGATGCAGAGGGGTCTATTTTCTGTGCACACCTCTTAGTGTTTCCTAATTACAGACCCTGAGACTTGTTACGAGTGAAGACCCACACACCTTTTGACACCATAAATACACATCTCTGGTCAGCCACTATAACTGCATACCTACGGGGGTTAAGCAGAGGAGCTTGAACACAGTTGCAACATACACACAGGATGCTTCCCATACCTCAAGTTGTCCGTACAGTATAGTATACCTGCACATGGATATATGCTATATGAGATTATATAAGATAATGAAAATGTTGAAAACTTGCAAGGTTAATAACATTTGTTTAAAAAATATATATATTCACAAATCCAGATTCACCCTTATCATTTCTCTCCTGGACCATAACGTTGACTACTAACAAATAGCAAAAACATAACTATACTATTTGCTTATAATATTCTCATATATTATATATTTATATATCATATAATATATATAATTTATATATATATAATATAATATATATACATATATATTTTCATTTAGGTTATTTCTACTTGTTAACAGACGTCTCTGCAGTAACTGTATTTAACCACAAGGAGCTGGAAGGGGCGCACGACACCACCAAACGGAAACCGGAAATGAGGTCACCATCAACGTACCAAATTCAAACTTGTTTTACAGAAAACATCATTAGCCAGAGCTCGTTTTCCATCTGTTAGCTGAGCGTATCTTCTTTTACTTCTGATTTCACACCAACACAGGTAACGTCACTCACTTTCCCCGTAGTTTTCATCGCTTTTAGACTAGAATAAGTGTTATTTTTCGTCTGCGTGGACGACTTTGAGTTGAGTGCGCTGCGCGATTTTGAGCTGGTCAGCTTAGCTAGCGGCCGGCAGGATGTCGAGCGGACTGAGGCTGATGTTAAAGTTGAAAACAAAGATTTTTAGTCGTGCCGAGCCATACCAAGCCGCGATAAGTCAAGAAACGGTTAACAGCGAAACGGTCTCTTTCAATAATTATCGCTAATAATGTTGGCGTGATTTGTTAGACACCGTTTTAATTGTGGTTTGTGGTCAGAAAATGACTTGGGTGGTGTCACTTTTTCCGTTTATGATGATGTCTTGAACTGGAATTATGATAAAAGATAAATGTTGTATAACACACCTTATTTGATTAAATGGGAAACTATAAGTAAGTTGTCCTTGTAAGAATGAAGTTGTGTATATCTGTATTGTATTGACTTGGTATTTCATCTTAAAGCAAACCTTTCTATCTAATTGCAGGGAGTTATTTAACCAGGAAAATAAACGTGTGTCCTGAAAAATACATAATTATTGTGCGACTGAAGAGGCGAAGATGCCTGTGGAGAGGACTGAGCACCGTGGTGCTGACGAGCTTCAACGATATTATGAAGTTTATGAGACAATCGGCTCAGGTAATATCAATAATTGTGAGCTTTGTCAGTTTAATTTCCTCTTTGGTGTTAAATTTGGAACAATTTATTTTAGGAGGCTTTGCTAAAGTCAAGCTGGGCCGACACATCATGACGGGAGAGAAGGTTGCCATTAAAATCATGAACAAGAAGGATTTGGGGGTAAGTGGGATCATTTCCAGTTTCTTCTTGTGAAATGATGTACATTTAAAGATAAAATAAACATTTGTCATCTTTCGCTCCCTAGGATGATCTGCCTCGTGTGAAGGTAGAAATCGAGGCCATGAAGAACCTGAGTCACCAGCACATCTGTCGTCTTTATCAGGTCATAGAGACAGCCACGCAGATCTTCATGATTCTCGAGGTAAGTGCACACACGTACAGGCACTGACTATTGAATGTGGTTATGTCGTATATAATCTGATGACTATTTATTCGTCTTGTCTCTTTTATTTCTTCAGTACTGTCCAGGAGGGGAGTTGTTTGATTACATCATAGCAAAGGACCGCCTGTCAGAGGAGGAGACCAGGGTCTTTTTCCGACAGATCGTGTCAGCGATGGCCTACGTCCACAGCCAGGGTTATGCACACAGAGATCTCAAACCGGTAAAAACAACCGCTCAACCAGGAAAACATGTCTCATTTCTGTAGCTTCATGTGAAAATAACGCCTGGTGTAATGTTTGTCTCTTCAGGAAAACTTGTTGATCGATGAAGACCACAATTTGAAGCTCATAGACTTTGGTCTTTGTGCCAAACCTAAGGTAAAACATCACACTCCCTATTCTACTTTGTGTATCAAACACGTTAAGCCTGCATTTACTCAAATATCAAGAGTTGTGGAAGTTCCAAAGCTACTTTTTTCATAGTCCTGTTCAGCAATGAATCCTGCAGTGATTCAGAACTTGTTTCCTTACACAATTTGTCCACCAGAGGGCGCTCTGGTTCATGTTGTCTTACTTCCAACACCCAGCACCTTCATATTGCAATATACTGTCCTATGTATATAAAGGATTTGCCTTGTATTCATTACCCAATCCTTTTTTTTAACCTTCTAAAATGGCATTGGCCACAAAAAAATCCACTTATGTTGATCACTGAATGATATGCTCTCTCTCACTTGCCTACAAAAGGGGGGTCTGGGTTATGAGCTGATGACGTGCTGCGGGAGCCCTGCATATGCAGCCCCTGAACTCATCCAAGGAAGAGCATATATTGGTTCAGAGGTGAGAGATGGAGGCTGTGTGGTATTATTTACAAGTGTCAAAAACGTGTGTCCCTGTTTTAAACCCACAAAACTCAATTTGTTTTCACTTCACTTGACTATTTCCTGCCTGTTCCACAAATCTGCTCTTTCACGGTCTCCTGCTCGTATTCAGCGGTGAATGACTGTGTGTGCAGCTGAGCTGTGAAATCCAGGCTGTTTCACTTGTAAGTCGTAATGTATCGCCGTGTGACGTCAAACCTCTCCAGGCTGATGTTTGGAGTATGGGGGTGCTGCTGTTCGCTCTGCTCTGTGGATACCTGCCTTTCGACGACGAAAACTGCATGGCCCTCTACAGAAAGATTACGGTAAGAGAGCTGCTCGCTTATAGACATCCTGTTTTTGTTTTTAGGAAGTTTTGCTAAATGTCTTGCTTTGTGTTTTCTAATCTTCAGAGGGGGAGATACGACAATCCCCAGTGGCTCACTCCAGGTAGTGTCCTCCTGCTCAACCAGATGATGCAGGTGAGTTTTCAGTTCTCAATTTCCTTTTCCTTATTTATTATGCACTCAGCTTACAAATTCACTCAACAACCACAGTATAAATAAGTTTGTTTAACAAATCTAACTAAATCAAACACATTTTATTAACGGTTTGTTCCTACACTGGCTTTGCACAGATGCAGGAAAGCTTTGGGTTAAGCTGTTTCTTACATGGTGCAAAAAGCTTTGTTTCTATATTTTTAATTATGATATGGAGAGTCAACTCCACTCCCCTGTTACGTCCTTTTGAGCTCCTTAGATTTGCGTGTTTGTAGGCTACGAAGCATGTCGTCTGTTGCATATTGAGGTGTAGTTTCTGTGTGTGTCCTGTAGGTGGACCCCAAGCGGCGTATTACTGTCAGACAGCTGTTGGACCATCCCTGGGTGATTAAAGACTACAACAGCCCTGTGGAGTGGTACAGCAGGCAACCGGTACACAAATACAATATCTATAATCTATGCATTGTGTTCCAGTGTCAACACAATATGTTGTTTAAAGTCGACTTTAAATCCCTAACGTGTGTCTTTTAATAGCTTGGCCACATCGATGAAGATTGTATCACGGAGATGGCTGTGAACATGAAGCGATCGAGAGAAAGCACCACGGCACTGGTGAAAGAGGTGTGCCACTTTGAGGTCAAATGTGAATTATATTTTACATACTCTCCGTCAGTCTAATACGTGTCAAACCCCACAGTGGCGGTACGACCACACCACAGCCACCTACCTGCTGCTGCTGGCAAAGAAACGGAGGGGGAAGCCTGTCCGCCTGCGCCCTGAACCCACTTTCTGCGAGGACTTCTCTCCTTCACACCGGGGATTACAGGTTAGACTAGATGGACCACAACTCCCACAATGCACTTGTATACCTATTGTTTCTGACCATTTGGTGTCTGTGTTTCTAATTTCCTCTCTTGCTTCCAGATGGGTGACGCTCTTCATTTCAGCGAGGACGAGGACGCCGTGATCGTGGGTTCTTTGGATTTTGGCTCGGAATACATCGACGATTGTCCTTGGCTTTCAGTCGCTCAGCGTACGCCCCAGGGGGTCAGAGGTCAGCCCGACGGAATGGCGAGCAACAAAGATACGGTATGTGAGATTTTGGACTGTTATTTGCTCTACTATGTGAGAGGGCTGAGGAAAAGGAGCATCAAAAAGGCTTTGCAGTGAAGAAACGATGTCTGACTGAATCGTACTCATTCTAGAGCTGCAGCTAACGATTATTTTCATAACCGATTAATCGTTTGGTCCATAAATGTTAAAAAACGTTGATCAGTGTTTGTCAAATCTGGAAATGACGATGTTCTCCAATGTCTTGTTTTGTCCACAAACCAAAATGATTCAGTTTTTAATGATTTCTTTGTTATGTGGAGCAAAGAAAACATTCACATTTAAGAAGCTAAAACAATCAGAAATCTTGTTTTAGTAATTGATTAATAATTGATTCTTTCTGTCTTCCTCCCTAAAGAGACTGGCATCTCCATCAGCAGAGAGACGATGTGCTTATAGCCGAACTCCGGAGAGCGGGCGAAAGGCTGCGCCCCGCCACCAGGACAGGAGGGACAGAGCCCACGAACAAACCTCTGAGAATAAGGAGAATGTGGCCGTTCAGGAGAAAGACGTCGACGTTTTCGTTTTGCCTCCGCCTCGAACGCCGGTGTCCACTAGGAAGAATCCACGCCACCACAAGAACGTGTTGACCACGCCCAACGACAACGTGAAAGTGAACGGCGGCAAAACGCAAGCGGTCACTCCTAAAGGTAAAGTCAATAAGTCCAATTTATGTTGAACAACAAAGCTTCAAGTGCTGCTGCTGCTGCAGTAGCCACTTGTCCCTCTCCACACGACTCTCTTTTTCCATTTATCTGTCCCTCTCTGTTTCATGCAGCTCTCATAATCACAAGTGCCACATCCACATGCCACACATTTGCAAGTAAATTGTCTTCTGCTAATAAACTCATTTATTTGACCTGTTTTTATCCCAGAGCCACTCATATTTTTTTTTTTTTTTTTCTATGATTTAGCTGTCACTAAACTGCCCCTGAAAATAAATGGACACACACACACTTATCATTGTCAACTCAAAGGTGAGGTTATTATCAGGTGAAAGCTAATTCTATTGACTTATCTGGAAGTGAAGAACATTAATATGAATGGAGAACCATTTAAAGGTTTAATTATTCATCAGAGTGAGTTCACTGCTCGAATGTCCACCCTCATTAGTTTCCGCGATGAACTCACGCAAGCCGCAAGCCAGCTAATGTAGCCGCCACAGACCTGTATTTACAGTCGCCTGCTCTGCTGCTTCAGGTCCAGAGCGCACACACACACACACACGGACTTACCTCTGACACACTCGTCCACACACACATGCACCGCGGTCTGTCCCTCGGCATGTGCTGTGACAGGTGTAGCTGTCTTTTTCCTCTGCTCACTGTCCCAAGTGGGCTGTAGTGACATGTGTTCTCCTGCCACCAAAGTGTGTGTGTCTCTGTGTATGTGTGTGTGTGTGTCTTTGTACACTGGAGTCTGAGCAAAAGGGCTGCACTCGTACGTTTCGTCTGTTTAATTCAATCCTGTCCAGTTTTCCCCCCTCTCTTTTATTTCCTCGTAAGAGATGCTGAGGTCGTAAAAACAAAAATAATAATAATAATTTGTATTCCTGTGTGTCTCGAAGGTGGAGGCAGTGCCTCTAAAGAACGCAACAAGAGGACGGAACACAAGGAGCTCCCGAATGTTGAAATAATGACTTTCAGCCCCGAGAGACGGTGAGTCATCGCTAAAACTAAAAACTCTTTATCAATCATCTGCTTATTTTCTTCCACATGCTAAAATATACTTATTTAAAGGTGCTATATGTAAGAATGTGGCCAAAAACTGTTACTACACTCAAATTCAAAACACAGAGGTCTTTTAGGTTTAGTTTTCTGACATAACTGGCAACCCGTAGTTGCTCTGCAGCTGAGACTCTACTGACTGCAATGACTGGTAGACGGTGGTAGGTGGCGCCACGTGCCAAAACATGATTTCAAAACATAAACATGATTTGCAGTCTGCAAAATAATTTTTTTAATGCAAATATTTTGTCTGTACTGTTGTTGTTGGTGAGTTCAGTTTGTTATATGAACATTATTCCTGAGTCTCTGTGACACATGAGGAGGATTTTATGACCAGTTGCTTTAGATTTATTACATAATGCACCTTTAAGATTATTAAAAGAATTTAAAGTGAATATCGTTAGCCTAATAGCATAGTTGCTTAAGTCGTATTTGAACGTTTTCGCAAAACAAGAAAAAACTTAAATTATTAGCTAGCACATTGGTAAAGTTGGGCAGATTTGTGCACAATTACCAAAAAAATGACTTGGGCAATTATGCTATTAGGCTAACGATATGGCAAAAGCTGTGCGTTTAACCTGGATTAAAAGAAAATTGGAATAGGGCAATTTAGACCAATTTGGGCAAAGACGGTGTGAATGAAGGTCAGGACCCCGTTTTCCTCTGCAGGTCTCGGTCTTTGGACTTGGCCGACAGCGGGAAGAAGAAAAGAGGAGGGAAGGTGTTCGGTTCTCTGGAGAGAGGCCTGGACAAGGTGATCACCATGCTCACGCCCGGCAAGAGGCGCGGCGTGCGCGACGGCCCCCGCAAAATCAAGGTACCGTTTGCCTGAGTTTGAAGAAAAAAAATGCCAAGAAGATGGGCCGAGAGGTGGCGGAGAAGCATGTTTTTATTTACCTGTCGTGTAATAGCCAGTGTTTGGCTAAAGATACGGTGGATACACACATTTTTTAACACAATAAGTAACTAGAAACATGGGTTTTTCACTTCAGAAATGATGGTTTAGGGCTTTAGATGCACTTAAAATATAATTGTGTTTAATATTGTGTTACTAGGCAGCATTTCTAATCCCTGCCTGTTTCCTGTAGGCACAATACAACGTGACTCTGACCAGTCAGACGAACCCAGACCAAGTTCTGAACCAGATCCTCTCCATCTTGCCTGAGAAAAATGTCGACTTTATACAGAAAGGGTAAGAGTTCAACCCTCGACTCGGTAAACTTTTTCCTTTACCCGCACCTTGTGTTACCACCAGATAACCAGATGTTTTATTTCCCAGGTACACCCTGAAGTGTCAGACCTGGGGCGACTTTGGCAAAGTGACGATGGCGTTCGAGCTGGAGGTGTGTCTGCTGCAGAGGCCCGAGGTCGTCGGCGTCCGCCGCCAGCGCCTGAAAGGAGACGCCTGGGTCTACAAACACCTGGTGGAGGACATCCTGTCCACGTCCAGCATTTAAAAGCACTTTACAGACAAAAAAACAAAAACACTTCCCCCCCTTTACCAGTTTAATAGACTGGCTCGTCTCGTGTCAGCCGTCAACACCTCTTCATGTTGCAGAGATTCGTATCAGTCTTTAATTATTTTTATGAATATTTAAATTCCCCTCAGACGAGCCTGCAAACCCTGCTTTACTCTGCCGCGTGGAATTGATGAGAATTACACGTCGAGATTCCTGTACAGTCAGTGTATCTTGTTTTATGTGAGCGTTGTTGTTCATTTTCATAACTATTTGGCTAAATAGGATCACGTCAATGCTCCTGATGCATTTACACACTTATACCTTCTGGCTGCTTATTACCATATTTATGTCATGATGATGTTGTTCTCCCCTGGAGGAACTTGATTTAATAACTTGAATAAGCAAGAGGATTACTAATTCACTGTCAGTGTTCTTTTTTTAATGTACATTCTGTTTTTACATGGTTTATGTTAATTGTCTTGATTTTTTATTTTCTTAGCTGTGTTTTTTCCATGTTTCCAGTGTCTGTCGCGTCTGTGCCATGTTAAAGAGGAACAAAATAAACGGTTTCTGATGAGCTGTTTCATGGATTTCATTGACACCCCCCCCCCTTTCCTTTTCCTTTTCCATTCAGCAGTTTGATGGAGCAGTCGTGTGTTCTGGAGTCGACTGTCGTCGTCCTTCTGTTCGCCTGCGTAGATTGATCGTGACAGTTTTTTCCTCTTCTAAGTGTCACAAATCTATCTATCCCTGCCTCGCGTATTTTGAGACACAGAGACGTCGGACTACGGTGGATTTAAAATGAAATTGTGACGTAAACGGATGAGCGTCGACGCTCCAAATGTTGGCTGATCATTGTTATGGCTCTAGGAGCTCACTAAATAATGATGATTATCGCCTGCGACGTCTGAATATGATATTAAAACAGAAACATAAGGAGTCTTATGAGACCTCTCTTCAAAGACGAGATGCCGTTTAGTCACGACGGGCTTTATTTGTCTGTGGCGACTTCTCCTTGCCGTCTCAGCAGGGAGGCGAAGGTTAGCGTGATGCTCATGTGGCCGATGGAAGTGGTGATGAGGAGGTTTTAACCTTAATGGTTTGTGAGGAAAAGGCTGGTGAGAGGGGGGTGGGAGGATGATGATGATGATGATGATGATTTAAAGACAAAGGTGAAGGTTGGAGTTAAGTTGGAAGAAAAAAAAGAAAAAAAGCACACGTCCTCAGCTCATATTCTGCTCATTATTCCAGTGGTGGATGACTCCTGCTGGGCTGAGGATGGAGGTGTGTGTGTGTGTGTGTGTGTACAACTGATGATATAAGGCTTACTTTTCTGTTTTCTCGCCATGTTGTGGTCCAATGGATCTGTGTATGTGTTCTCCTTTGACTTTTAAAGTAAGGTTTTGGTTCTGTTTCATAAATTTGCATCATGTTTTTGGTGTTAAAGGCGCCAAATGTAAGAATGTGGCCAAAAGAGGTTACTACACTCGAATCTATGAAAATACCGAGGTCTTTTAGGTTTGGTTTTCTGACCTAACTGGCAACCCGTGGTTGCTCGGCAGCTGAGACTCTACTGACTGCAATGACTGGTAGACGGCGGTAGGTGGCGCCACATGCCAAAACATGATTTCAAAACATAAACATGATTTGCAGTCTGCAAAATATTTTTTTTGATGCAAATATTTTGTCTGTACTGTTGTTGTTGGTGAGTTCAGTTTGTTATATGAACATTATTCCTGAGTCTCTGTGACATATTAGGAGGATTTTATGGCCATTTGCTTTAGATTTATTACATAATGCATAATGCAGAGGTCAAATATTCAAAGTTTTCACTCCTTTAAAAAAAAAAAAAAAAGTTAAGATGTGAGTGTCATTTGTTCCTCCTTTCAAACAGGGGGCGCTACAACTCCTACGTCTCCACCAACAGCTTGATGAGGTTTAATGAGTTCAAGCTGGGAAACTTTGCAGTGGGAGAGCTGACACAGCTCTTTCAGTTGAGCAGCTGCAGTGTTTGGTAATTCTTTGATAAAATCATCATCATATCATCAAATATCATCACACACTGTCCCATAACCGTGTGGATGTTGGAGGAGATTCGATAAGTTTCGATTTTACTCTCTCTGTTGTGTGAGTGTAGAAGAGTTTGAGATAGAAATGAGGCTTCTGCTGGCGATCGCTCTCCTCCTCCTTTTCCTATGTGAGTTTATGTTTCTTGAGAAGTGCTATTACACTGATACGCTCCAATAGTTTTGCTTGTGTTTTTTTTTTTTTTTGTATGTGAGGCAACTGCATGACACATCAATTTCCCCCCTTTTTGTTCTCTTTCAGGGCTTCACAGCAGGGCACACACATCCAGTGACGGAGAACAGTGTGAGGTGAGTTTATATTATTATTATTATTTGAGGAAGAAACTAATTAAAGTGTGGTGGTGCTCAACCTGTGATTTGGGGTCCCTGAGGGGTCAAAAGATGGATAAGAAATTTAAAAAAAGAAGAAAGTGTATTCTTTTAATGTTTTACTTTTAAAAATGTTAATTTTACTACTATTAAAATGCCTTTAGCTTAGTGTTCTGGTTTCAGTTCACTTATAAAAGTGTCTTTGTCAAATTTTGGACGAAATACTGTGGTAGACTTTTTTGTCAAATTTTTGACAAAAATGTTTTCAAATATTTTTTGTCAAATTTTGGACGACATGACTTTTTCGTCAAATTTTGGACGTCAAATTTTGGACGTCAAATTTTTTTGACTCTTTTATCAAATTTTGACAACATACCACGGTATGACTTTTTTTTGTCAACATTTTGGATGTCAACATTTTGTTTGACTTTTTTGTCAAATTTTGGACAACAATTTCTTTTTTAACTTTTTTGTCAAATTTTGAACGACATACCTCGGTATTACTTTTTTGTCAAATTTTGGACGACAAAATTTTGTTTGACTTTCTTGTCAAATTTTGGACAACAATTTTTTTTTTACGTTTTTGTCAAATTTTGGCAACAACATTTTGTTTTACTTTTTCGTCAAATTTTGGACAACAATTTTTTTTTTACGTTTTTGTCAAATTTTGGACAAACCTTTTTTCACTTTGTTGTCAAATTTTGGACAACAATTTTTTTTTACGTTTTTGTCAAATTTTGGACGACCATATTTTTTTGACTTTCTTGTCAAATTTTGGACAACAACTTTTTTTTTTTACTTTTTCGTCAAATTTTGAACGACACCGCCGTACCACTTTTTTTGTCAAATTTTGGACGACAAAATTTTGTTTGACTTTTTTGTCAAATATTGGACTTCATGACTTTTTCATCAAATTTTGGACGTACATTTTATTTTTTACTTTTTTTGTCAAATTTTGGAGGACATTGCGGTATGACTTTTTGTCAAATTTTGGACAACAATAATTTTTTTTACTTTTTTGTCAAATTTTGTACAAAAATTTTTGTTTGACTTTTGTCAAAACACCTGTCTCTTTGGCTAAATAAGCAGCGTTGATGAATGTAACTGAAACATCCCGTCTCAGTTTGAAGGTTAGCGTAGTAAAGTTTGTGCGCTGTCATCACATTGTACACTCTGTGTTTCCCAGTCCGTCTCCTCCAGTAAGGCCATGGTGTCCGTCCTCTTGTCCCCTCTGACCCTGTACTCGTGGTTGACCTCCACGCTGCTCAGACTCTTCCTGTCCGTCCCGCCTCTCGTCCTCGCCGCCGTGTTCAACAGCCTGGCTCTGCTGCTGGCCTGGCCGTGGTGCGTTGCCTCCGTCTGCGTCACGGTGCTGCTCACGTGGCTCCACGTCGCCCTGTACCTGCTCCACCTGGCCTTGGTGCTTTGGGCGGTGGCCATTTTGACCCTGGAGCGGCACAAAATGGCCGACACTGCTGCTGCTGCTGCTGCTGATCAGAATGAGCTGTACCGGCAGAAGAAAGCGGAGAGTCGTTACACCGTTACCAGGCCGAGGCATCAGTGAGTTATTCTTTAAAATAATCTTGTTTCCTTGAGTGTAAATGTTGTTCCGACCGGCTTTTACCTTCATTATCTAATGAACCTACAACTGTGGCTGATATGTACATGGATTCTGTGTTTTTAAATTGGCTTTGGGACTAAAAAAAAAGAAAAGAAGAAGCACTGATTAGTGTTTGGTCCTCGTGACCTAAATGAGGTTGAAAACACTTGTGCTCGTTGGCTCTTGGACAAACAGCAAATCTCTCTCTCTCTCTCTCTCTCATTTCCCTCTGTCTTCAAACATGGCCTCCAATTATGGGCGGATTGTTGTTGCTGTGATTTTCGCCGCATCTGCAGATGTTGTCATTAGACACGTCCGTCAAATTGCAGATGAGAGAAAAAGAGAGGGAAATCTTATGCATTCATTGCATCAGTGCCCGTGTGTGTGTGTGTGTGTGTTCTTGTACTTGTGGCATACTGAGGACCAGTGAGGGTTTTTAACCAACAAAGTGAGGTCTTTTTTACAAAGTCAGGACATTTTGGCCGGTCCTCACTTTGTTTTCATTGAAATCACTTCCTTAGGTTGTAAACATGATTTACTCTGTTTTTAACAGAGGTCCTCAATATGGTACAACAACTCATTTTCTAGCCCTGGTTTTGCTCTGGGGCTCCACCTGCAGATATTTTACGGGACTGCACCCAGTAGTTCTTTGTGGATGTCATTCATGAAGTGGATATTTGTAATTGTGTTGATTTATAAACTGGAAATGCTGGTTCTCAGTATGCAGCAAGTACAAGAATGTGTGTGTGCATGTTTTCTTGTACTTGTGGCATACTGAGCACCAGTGAGGGTTTTTAACCAACAAAGTGAGGTCTTTTTTACAAAGGCAGGACATTTTTGGCCGGTCCTCACTTTGTTTTCATTGAAATCACTTCCTTAGGTTGTAAACATCATACTATACTCTGTTTTTAACAGAGGTCCTCAATATGGTACAAAAACAAATTTTTGCCCAGCCCTGGTTTTGCTCTGGGGCTCCACCTGCAGACATTTTACGGTACTGCACCCAGTAGCTCTTTATAGATGTCATTCATGAAGTAGATATTTGTAATTGTGTTGATTTATAAAGTGGAAATGCTGGTCCTCACTTTGTCGGCACTTTTACCTGGTCCTCAGTATGCAGCAAGTACAAGAGTGTATGTGTGCGTGTGTTCTCTTACTTGTGGCATACTGAGGACCAGTGAGGGGTTTTTAACCAACAAAGTGAGGTCTTTTTTTACAAAGTGAGGACATTTTGGCCGGTCTTCCTTTTGTTTTCATTGAAATCACTTCCTTAGGTTGTAAACATACTATTCTCTGTTTTTGAGGTCCTCAATATGTTACAAAAAATCTCATTTTCCAGCCTTGGTTTTGCTCTGGGGCTCCACCTGAAGACATTTTACGGTACTGCACCCAGTAGTTCTTTATAGATGTCATTCATGAAGGAGATATTTGTAATTGTGTTGATTTATAAAGTGGAAATGCTGGTCCTCACTTTGTCGGCACTTTTACCTGGTCCTCAGTAGGCAGCAAGTACAAGAATGTGTGCGTGTGTGCAGTGAAAGTCCAGCAGGGCAAAAGGATGCAAACCACATTCCTGAAAAACACTAATAAAGGGAGTTAACAGCGAGAGAAACTAGATGTGGTATAGGCGTCGAGCCAGTTGCTCAGCCAACCAGTAAACAGCATATGCTGACACGCTGTGGCTCCCACATCTTGGCAAGGCATTAAAAAATGTGCAATATTTATTTCTTCAAAAACTCCTAAACCAAACCAAAGCGTGAAACCCGTAAAAAAGTAATGTGTGAAGTTCCGACGCTGCGTTCAACAGACAGACAAAGAGACAAGGAGAGGGAGGGAGGGAGGGCGGGGGCTGAATGAGGCTGGATCATAGAGATTTATTAAATGGCCGTGGCATCCTAATTAGCATAAAGACTGGACTGGCCCACTCAAGCAGAGAATTAAAAACCTTAATTGTGCTGTCAGCCTTCCTCTCTCTTTCTCACTGTTGACTCTCTGACTTCATTGCGCTCACATTTGTCTCCTCCCCGCGTACGGAGCTCGTCTGTGGTCTTTAATTGTTGGTGATAAATGGGAAGTGGGACGTTTGTAATTGTCTCGGAGACGGAGACGGAGGAGGAAGCGAGTGAGGAGGCCATTTATCACATGTTTGTGTTTGAAGGACGAAGAATTGGTTTGGGTTTGAAGTGTTTAAGAGGGATTTGATCTCGGGTTTGTCTTTAGAAAGATCTGAACATAGCAGAGGTGATCGGGAGGGGGATGGAGATAAAATACACCATAAAGGTTTAATTCTCTTTGGAAAAAGCCTTTCAATCTGTTGGTGCTTTTGTGGCAGCTATTTATCACGTTTTATATATTTTTTATTCAATTATCAGTGTTTTTGGACAGTTTTTAAGAGAATTCACTAATAACATGCAGTGCTATGTGAAGATACTGTGTCTGGAAATCTGTTTTCAGGATATTTGAGCAATTTCTATGGACGCCCGTTTCCACCAGAGGAAAAATAAAGAGGTATAAAAATATTTATGAGATGAGGTTGAAATTATGGGATAAAAAGTCAAAATTATGAGATAAAAAGTCGAAATTATCAGATAAAGTTGAAATTATGAGCTAAAGATAAGAAATTATGAGCTAAAGATAAGAAATTATGAGATAAGTTGAAATTATAAAATAAAAAGTTGAAATTATGAGATAAAAAGTCATAATATTTAGATAAAGTCGAAATTATGAGCTAAAAATTAGAAATTATGAGATAAAAAGTTGAAATTATGAGATAAAGAGCGGAACTTATGAGATAGTCATAATTTTTAGATAAAGTCAAAATTATGAGATAAAAAGTAGTAATTTTTTGGGTAAAAGTCGAAACTATGAGATCAAAAATTTAAATTATGAGGAAAAGGCCGAAATTATGAGATAAAATGTTGAAATTATGAGATAAAGTAATAATTTTTAGATAAAAAAGTAATTATAGTCATAATAATATAAAACTCTAATCTTCAGCCAAATTTAAGTGTAATTACTCACATATTCTTATAACCAGACCTGTACGATATTAACAGCCATAACTGAGGAGCCTTTCAAGGTTCCTTCACTAGATACCAAGGCACCAGACATCTGGACCAGAAACACTCACCATCTCAACTCTTACTTCACTATCTGTATCAGACCTGGCAAACGCTGCCGGACAGAAATCTGCGATGATGCCTTAACTTCACGTCTCCAATAAAATCTGTCAACTTATACTCATGGCTGACTCCGGAGGTTCCATCATTGGTCGTCTCATGCGAGGCAGGGATTGAGGGAAGAGGAACCAGGAGAGAGGAGCAGTGGAAGGATTCTCTGGAGGAGGAGGAGGAGGAGGAAGAAGAGGAGGAGGAGGAGGAGGAGGAGGAAGTGATGTGATGTGTGAGGGTCAGTCGTGTTTGTGCGTCTGTGCTGTCAGTCTTCTATCCTGCAGCAGCAGCAGCAGCAGCAGATGAGGTTAAGACTTTTGGAGGCCAGCCTCACTCTCAGCACTGACAGCTCGTACACACACACAAACTACCCCACTTTACCCCCTTTTTACCCTACCTGCCCTTCCTTTCCTCTCTTTTTTTTGTCGTTTTTGCCTGGTCTTGGTTTCTCCCAATGTGTTTCCATCGTTCTCCTCTTCCTCTCTAATTGGTCTGCACTAGGTTAGTTTAGACAGGGCCTATTCATCACAGCACTTTCCTCATAGACAAACCCTTAGGGAGCCAGAGTCAGACGGGAGGGCATGAGGGTCTGCCGCTTGTCAACCCACTCCTCTTCTTCTTCTTTTTTTTTTACTTCTTCTCATCCTCCTCCTCCTCCTCCTCCCTCCTTCATCTCTCCGCTGAGTTTATAGATGTCAGTTTTTGCAGAGGGGAAGAGGGAGGTGAGGGAGGTGCAGAGCGGCGGAGAGAATGTAGACACATTAGTTAGGCTATTAGTTCAACAAGCTGCTTCCACGCCTGTCAGTGGGCTGACCCACACACACACACACACACGCACACACACACACACACACACACACGTTTGACATTTGTTACATGTAGTATATGTGTGTTGTGTGTGTGTGGGTGTGTGTGCAATTGTAATTGACGGACTGAGGATGGTGTGGAAGGGGGAGGGGCCTGACATGACGCCAACACATCTCGTCGTTTCTGAGCTTTTACGAGTTTAATGTGGCAAATAAGCGCTCGGTGTGTGTGTGTGTGTGTGTGTGTGTGTGTCTGTGTGTGTGTGTGTATGTGTGTAAAGGCCAATGAGAAGCTTGTAAAGGCTCGTTCTCAGACGTCCAAATGTCCTCCGTGAAAAGGTCAAACGAGTTTCTCCTTATTCGACGACACAGTCGGAGCGTTAAGAGTTCGCGTACGTGGTGATGAATGATCCAAATGTTCAAAAATGATGGTAAAAAAAAAGAGTGTAAGGTTCCATTATAACAGTTTCTGTTAAAAGGCTGTAAAAGGTCGTCTTGTGAATCTAAATAACAGGAAAAGTGTCTCTTAATGGACGAGAACTACGTTTTTGAAGAGGACGTATATCAAATAAGAACATTTTTAAAAAGGAAAAGTGCTTTTTTGGGGCACATTAGGGTTTGGATTTCAGGATGTGTGTAAGGGTGGAGTTTGTGTCGTATAGGCCTGCGATTCTTCCAAATCATGACACAAAGGTCGCACTTAAGAAGAAACTTTTGGGTGTTGGATTATGTTCAAGTAAAAACAACAATAACATAATCTCAGGTTTTCAATCGTCTAAAATAAATAAATGTCAAATAGGATGTACTTTTTTATATCATTCGATATCAGTGTATATATCATGATACAAATCACAAGCTTAAGGTTCGCCTAAATGTCAGATATATAGGAAACTATAGGAAATATAGTTTATTATTAAGACGGCTACAAATGAACTAAAATCTGAATTTTTACAGATTCAATGCTTGTTTTAGTTTTACAGAATGAGCAAAATTCTCTCATATTGGCTCTAAATAAATTCAATATAATCTCAATCAAAGCAGCTGTTCTCTCATTGTCATTGACTGTCTGCCAATCTATCTTGTTTTTATACGGAGGAAAAGTTCTAAAATGATAGACGAACACATCGAAGTATCCCTGCAAAGAAAGTTGAGCCGTCCTTTTATACAACCAAGTTGTGATGAATCAAAAGAGCTTAAAATAGTGTCACATAAATACAGAATAAATGCACTTGTAAAATATAAACACAGCTCCATCCTTCAGATTCAAAGTTCCGTGCTCTTTCACTCCCCGTCTTCTCTTCACTCTCCCTCTCTCGTACGAACCCCCTCTTCATTAATCAGTTTAAGGTCCAATTATGCTCATTTGGCCCTCGCACGTCTCTCTACAGAGGCTGTGGAGGGCCAAAATGGAGCCGCACTGACTGACGTTAATTTGCATGACTTCTTGCCCCCTTTAGTACCACTGTTGTCTGTCTGCTGCTCGTGGGTAGGGAGGAGGAGGAGGGGGAGGGGGAGGAGGAGGAGGAGGAGGAGGAGGAGGAGGAGGAGGAGGAGGAGGAGGTAGAAGCTGTCAGTGCCTCTTCATCTTATGTAATCTGAAGCAGCAGAAACAGAGTTCACAGGAAAGATGTCACAGAACGGTTAAAAACCAACATTTACAGTTAATGAAATATATCAAACGTCAACATAGATAATTGTCACGATAAATGTCTGATCATTGTGTCTGATCATATATATATTTTTTTAAATATATATATATATTGACTATTTGTTATATTGATATTTAAGGAAATTGCGTCACAGTTTCTATGATCAGGTTTATTGGCGTGTATGTTGGAATCCATACAGGGAATTTTCTGTGGTGAAATCGGTGTCAGCAACCCGTGGTCGTGCTCGGCAGCTGAGACTCTACTGACTGCAATGATTGGTAGACGGCGGTAGGTGGCGCCACATGCCAAAAAGACGATTTCAAAACACAAACATGATTTGCAGGCTGCAAAATATATTTTTTTAATGCAAATATTTTGTCTGTACTGTTGTTGTTGGTGAGTCCAGTTTGTTATATGAACATTATTCCTGAGTCTCTGTGACATATTAGGAGGATTTTATGGCCAGTTGATTTAGATTTATTACATAATGCACCTTTAATTTTCCCTAGAAATCCCAAATATTCTTCTTTATGGCAGAAGAATATTTGAATATACACAGCTGGAGACGTGTGTTTCTGAAACAGTTTTCAACGTAGTTTCAAAGGTCTATAATGACTGTGTTGGACTGATATCGGTATCAGACGCCACCTCCAGAGACATCCAGCAACTCTGTTGGAGGGTTTGTCCACACGGGGGTTTAACGTGGCTCTGTCCTGCCTTGCAGTTTAATATCTTAATGGGCAACATTTGTTCAGAAATATGTAAATTATATAAGAACAGCTTTGTTGTGAAGAGAGAGAGTCGGAGACGAGCAAACGCACGTTGGTAATGGTGATAATTCACTTTTATTGAAGTTCATCATATGGTGCATTTTTTTTTTTACGCCACATTTCATGCAAGTTGGCAAGGAACCAAAATGAGCACACACACACACACACACACACACACACACACAAACAAATGCACACTCTGGTTTACTGGGCAGGCGCCCAAGCTGCGGACAGCGTGCTCCGTGTCTCAAGCTGGGTATGTGCTGTTTTCTGTGTGTGTGGCGTGTTGTTGCCATGTCATTGCTCTTGTCCGATTATCACCCCCCCCTCCCCCCCAGACACCATAACCCCGCCCTCTTCCCTACACACACACATACACATACACACTCTCACACTGACACACACACACCTCTGTCCCCTCCTGGACTCGGCCAGCAGCCAAGACTGCAGCAGCAGCAGCAGCAGCAGCAGCAGTGGGACGCTCCATTTACTCCGATCGCTGGGGGGAGATTAGATTTGCATCTTCAGGATGGTGGAGTGCAGTTGTGAGGTCAAGCGGACACTTTAACCTCCTCCAGCTCTGGGAGTCTGCGACTGTACACACACTGAGGGGTGTGGATGTCAAGGAATTGAGTGACATTTACACCAGCAATAAAGCGTCACATCTATTTAAAGCACAGCTAAACCCCCCCCCCCCCCCCCCATCTGAGCCTAACTGATTATTAAAAATGCCATGAAGTGGGCAGAGAGTTGTGAGTGAAAGGGATGTGCAATCTGTCTTAAGCTGCCATTCACAGCCACTTTGAGTGTGTTTATATCCAATAAAATTTAGTGCTGGGCACGTTTAACGGCGTCAACGTTAGCACATGACGCGTTTCCATGACGACTGACCGGAAAAATACGCGTGACGTCATGTTTACGCGTAAAATTAGCCTCTAAAGTAACGCTAACCTTTAAAAACAGAGGCTCACATACTCGGTACACAGGTACGCTGGTTATTTGTAGCGCTGCTCTTTTCGTTCCATAAACAGACCGCTCCAGTTCCACTGTAGGTGCGCTAAAGGAGCTAACGGAGCTGACTGGTAAAAGGTGCCTGGACGCCGGTGCCACGGCGCTTAAACATGACGTCAGGCGCATCTTTTTCCGCTCAGTCGTCACGGAAACGCGTGATGCGTTAAAGTTAACACACCCAGCACTAATACAATTAGCTAAAGTAATGCTAAACGTTAAAAACAGAGGCACACATACGCAATACACAGGTTATTTGTAGCGCTGCTCTTTTAGTTTCATAAACAGACTTTAGGCGGGCTAACACCGCTAAGTGAGCTCACGCAGCTAACGGGGCTAACTGCTAAACGGTGCCTGGACACCGCGGCACGTAAACATGACGTCATGTTTAATAAAGAGACCGCTCCAATTCGACTGTAGGTGCGCTAACGGCGCAAAAGGACAAAACACAGCTAACGGTGCCTGAACGCCAGTGCCGCGGCATGTAAACATGACATCACAGGCTTCTTTTTCGTCGTCATGGAAACGCGCCATGCGCTAACGTTGACACCCTTAACGCACGCAGCACTAATAAAATTAGCTAGTGACGAAAGAGCATAATGAGCGATAAAAACCAATGGACGTCGCATCTATTTAACGCTAAACTTTAAAAACAGAGACCGCTCCAGTACGACTGTTAGCGCAGCTAACTGGACTCGGCGGCACGTAAACATGACGTCGCGCGTGTCTTTTTCCGGTCACTCGTCATGGAAACGCGTCATGCGTTAACGTTGACGCCGTTAGCGACGCTAATGTGCCCGGCACTAATAAAATTGAGCGATAAAAGCCAATGGCACTAGCATGTGTTTGGCTAGCGAGAGACAGTAGACGCACATATTTCTAATAAAATATGGCTAATTCAAATAGATTTGGATCAATAAACAACATTACTAGCTACTCGTATACTATACTTTAGTTTTCACCTGGGAAAAAGGTGGGTTTATGGAATTAGTTGCACTTTAAAAAAAATAAAAAATACACACACACACTGCGCAGCAAACCATCAAAACAGAACCTTTAACTTTCAAAAATTATTTTTTTTTATTCTGAAGGACCAATAAAATTATGGCAAATATTTACAAATAATTACTTCTTAGCTTCACATTACAGGTACATAAATGGAATAATTCACCAACCACAGTCACTCAGGGTGGACACACACGGAGTATGAGGAGATGCATCAAGCAAACTGCAATTTAATATTTCACAGTGAACTCAAAACCAGGGGGAAATGAAAAAGTAACATGGTTCGACAATAGTAATAATTATATATAAAATATAAGCGTAATATCAAATTCACCATTTTATTTCCAGTTTTCTGAACAAAATTGGTCACAATTTATGAACAAAAAAAACAAAAAAAACGCAATCAAGTCAAGGAAGAGAACTCAAGTGATAATATGATATCTTTGGCAAATTTGCACTGCAGTAAAATACATTCAGATAATAAGACGACACACGACACACACAGAGGAAAAACACCAACGCTTTTGTTTGCAACTACTAGAAAATTGAATAAAAAACATACACATTTTCTTAAAGAAGCTTTTCTCTTTTTTTTTTTTTTTTTTTTTTAAATTGCCCCCCCCTCCAGAATATTTGAAGGCATTTCTTATCTTCATTTTGAGTCTTTTCTGATAGTTTATATGTGTGTTTTTGTTTTTTTTTTTTGTACAAGAATCTATCATTTAAAACAGGCATCACAGGCTTTGGTGAACGTTACAGATCGTGATTTTTCAATAATAGCGGGAGAGATGAATCGTCGGAACCGAATTTCATGTTTTGCTCACGTATCCCGATTTGTCTTATTTTTAAGCCCCAAAACATATAAAATATCTCCTTCACACCTCAGATAGGACGCCACGGACACAATAAAACTCCAGATTGTTACACGAAAGGCCACAGTAAGGTGAAAAATCATGTTTTGTTTTTGTCGTTTTTTTTTTCTGATTGAAACATCTGCTTAAAAAAAGCACAGTCAATTTTTTTTTCCCCGTTTGCGGCGCGCGCCTCCTTCTCCACAGTCGAATAATATTAAGATGTACACGGGGAAACACTGGAACGCTTCGGTTTCCACGAGATCTGTCCAGAGTCTAGTTATATCAGCAAAGCATGAAACAGATTGTGCCACTAATTGCTGTCAAGATGTGATGCTGAAATCCCCTCAGGTTTGTACAAAGGCAGTAGCCCATCTTCACGGATTCATATTGAGATACAGTCAGGCGGTGTGTGTGTGTGTGTGTGTGTGCGCTCGGTGAGAAATCATTAGAAAGAAGAAGAAACTACTTTGCATTTATTTCACTTTCGTATTTACCTTGGACCTGGGATTGAAAAAAAAAAAAAAAGTGTGTTTTTCATGGACCGGTGCTGGAAATCAAATAAAGATCTGTGTGTTTGTTATTTTAAACGGCAACAAGAGATGTTTAAAGGTGCCATTATGTAATGAATCTAAAGCAGGGCTTCTCAAAGTTTTGATACCTGAGGGCCAATTTAGGAACCCAACATTGGACTGAGGGCCGCCAAAGAAAAAAAAAACAGAAAAAAAAAAAAAAAAAATCCCATTTGTAATCATTTTAATGACCAGATTGCAGTTCTATAGTTAACGTTAAGTAATATAAGCGTTAATATAATGTAATTTAAGCGTTAATATAATAACGCTTTATAATTTACTGGGTAATTACCCACTAGGTTAATACCAAGTAACACATTTCTGTTACCATACATTTACTGGGTAAATAGCTAGTAATTGGGGGCTGTAGCTACCTGCTTATTATCAGCTTATAACCCAATAATACACTAGAATTCACCATATAGAAACCAGGTAAATACCCAGTATTTTTGTTTACACTTATTGGTCTGTATCCAGTTATGTCCAATAAACATTTAACAAGCTTAGTAGCTCCTGGATTAAAACTATCAACTGTAATTCATTGCGGGCCGCCAGAAATTTTTCTGCGGGCCGCCATTGGCCCCCAGGCCGCACTTTGAGAACCAATGATCTAAAGCAACTGGCCATAAAAATCCTCCTAATATGTCACAGAGACTCAGGAATAATGTTCATATAACAAACTGAACTCACCAACAACAACAGTACAGCCAAAATATTCGCATTAAAAAAAAAAAAAATTTGCAGACTGCAAATCATGTTTATGTTTTGAAATCGTGTTTTGGCATGTGGCGCCACCTACCGCCATCTACCAGTCATTGCAGTCAGTAGAGTCTCAGCTGCCAGGCAACTACGGGTTGCCAGTTATGTGAGAAAACGAAACCTAAAAGACGTCGGTATTTTGAATTTGAATGTAGTAACCGTTTTTGGCCACATTCTTACATATGGCACCTTTAAATTGGTACATTTTAGCATGTGGAAGAAAATAAGCAGATGATTGATAAAGAGTTTTTAGTTTAAGCGATGACTCACCGCCTCTCTGGGCTGAAAGTCCTTATTTCAACAAATCGGAAGCTCCTTGTTTTCCGTCCTCTTGTTGCGTTCTTTAGAGGCACTGCCTCCAGTTTGACTGCAGGTGCGCTAAAGGAGCTAACGGAGCTAACTGTTAAAGGTGCCTGGACACATGACGTCATGCGCTTCTTTTTCAGACTGCAAATCATGTTTATGTTTTGAAATCACGTTTTGGCATGTGGCGCCACCTACCGCCGTCTACCAATCATTGCAGTCAGTAGAGTCTAAGCTGCCCGAGCACGACCACGTCTGAGCTACAACGGCGGAGAAAAACGAAACCTTAAAAGAGGTCTGTATTTTGAATTTTGAGTGTAGTAACCGTTTTTGGCCACATTCTTACATATGGCACCTTTTAAAATGAAGACACCGGCATTGAAATGACCTCGCTTTGGCACAAAACCCCCCGGCTTCATTCCGATGCAGAATCTCTGACAGGACACTGAGCGTCGGCTCTGAATCGTCCAAAGAGAGAATGGTCAGCGAGGAAAGTGAAGTCGGAGACGGGGCGCGAAAAAAAAGGGATTAATTATAAGGTCGTCTGAAGACGGAGGGATGACTTTTGTGAAGAAGGTCACGCAGGGCCCTGAAATCAACAGAATACTTTTATAATATTCCTAATCCTGGTGGTGTGGCAGTGCTAGGGAGGAGTGAAAGGGGGGAGTACGATTGCAGATATGATGAGATTAGGGCGAAAGGAAGGAGGGAGGGGTGGAGAAGAAAGCTGGGATGAGTTTCTGATGGCACAGCAGGTTTTTGCCTTCCCTGGGGAACACGGGGGGCACGAGTGGAGGAGGAGGAGGGGGAGGAGGAGGAGGGAGATCAGCACTCTGCAAAGGACAAAGGAGGGAGAGAGTGTCTCTGTACTTAGATTTTATATGTGTGTGTGTGTGTGTGTGTGGTTCGCTACTGTACCCACAATTCATCGCTGCAGTCAATGTCACGCTGAGAACCGCTCTGGTCAAAGCTCGGTGTCACTACGGGATGCGTAGTTGACAAATAATCCCGTTAACGCGCGCCTGTGCCGCGGCGTCAGTTTTGTCCGTTAAGACAAAAGGAGGCACGCCCCAGATTCGCGTGTGTCCTCAAGGAGAAAACGCCGTTCAATCGATAGCTCGGTGTTTACGGTTGTATATCGTGCGTGCGGGGTCGCGTACTTATTTTGCGCTTCTTTACAGCGTCCGCTTCACTGTGTATCCCCCTGCTCCCGAAGCTGTTTACCACACAGATCTTGGTCCTAAAAACTGAATATCTTGCCATATTTCAGTCACAGGAGTCGGAAAAACAGTAAAAATTGCTCACTGAGTGGAGTGCTCAGTGCTGCCCCTGGTGGATCGAATCAGCCAGACCGTTCGTTTCGTACATTTCATCTATCTATAAATTCCAGGAACCTCTACCTGTGTCTGTCTGTTATTTGCAGATCCTAATTAAATTAAGTGCTCAACGCGTTTCCATGACAACTGACCGGAAAAAGACGTGCGGCTTGACACCATGTTTACGTGACTCCCGATTAGTTAAAATTTGCCTCTAAAGTAACGCTAAACTTTAAAAACACATACGCGCACATACGCAGTACACGGGTACAGCTGGTTATTTGTCGCGCTGCCCTTTTCGTTCAATAAACAGACCGCTCCGGTGTAGGCGCGCTAACGGTGCTAAAGGAGCTAACGGAGCTAACTGGTAAACGGTGCCCGGACGCCGGTACGGCGGCACGTAAACATGGTCCGATTGATTCCAAACTTGACACGCGTCTCGCTACGGGTACGAGTAAGCGCAGTGCCAAGTTTGATGTTGTTCGGATAAGCGATGCAAAAGATATCGGTAAAAGAAGCTTGCATGTTGGCTTTCGCTGCTCTACTGTAGCCACGCCCCCTCGCACTCACACAGCACTGTGGGCTAGCTAGCTGAGAGACTAAAAACACGCACACAAAAACTACTAGTATTTTAAATTAATGAAAAAGTTAGATGGATAATAGATTCTTTTACAACCGTTACGTTTTCTTTTTGTCGTCTGTGACTGAAATGCCTGAAGAAATCCATACAGGACCAGGATATGGTGCTTTATCTGCTATAGTTACTGTTTTATGGCTGCGGTGATATATGATGAGACTTTAGTTTGTGATATTAGTGCTGAAATAAGTATTTATGTGGTTACTGGACAGATGGACAAGGGGAGAGGGATGCTGAATCGTCTTTTAGTGACATTTAGTGGTCAGTCGGGGGGGGAGTTGTTGACATAATATATATATAAAACTAAAGGCACTATCCTTGTTTTTCAGCTGGTGCGGTTCAGGTTCAGTTAATGCCTCAGGAAGATCAAGAGAGAGAGAGAAAGAGTGAAATAAGAAAAGGCTCCTGCTGCGGTGCATGCTGGCAGCACGGCGGGGGAGCTGTTTTAAGAATCTTCTTTTAGAGTTGTGTACGCATGCACAACTTTTAATAAGTATGCGGGAAAAAGGATCTAAAGCGACAAAAGATCGAAAACTGACAGTTACGTTGCTGTTCGTGTGGCTGTGTTTTGCAGATTTGGTGAACTACGGTCAGCCACACATTACCCGAAACAAAGAAAAACCAATAAAAAGATATGTAAACACTTGCAGGAGATGGCTAAAACAACAACAACACACCTCTTTATCTTCTTTTTTTCCCCATCGCTAAAATCTAAATATGAAAAATTTAAATTGCTATCGACATATAGTGACATCTCTTCTCTTTGACTAATTTACTGTACACATCTTTGTATGGACAGGAAGCTACGTACAGTTTTATTTTTTTTGGGGGGGGGGGTGATTTCTCTACTGTGTCTGTACATGGAGCGGGTAAGGCCTCGACCCTGGTGTCATGCATTGTCACAGCGCAAAAAAAAACGGATGTTGGGAGCGAAACCAAAAAAAAACAAAACAAAAAAAAGAAAACAGTTTCACTTGTTTTTCACCAAAGCGATGCTTTTATAGAAAGAATTTCAGGATGTCCAGACAGCACAACGACAAGAACTCAAGTCGGCGGGGGGGTAAAAGAGGGGTAAAGGAGGGGTAAAAGGGGGAAAAGTGGGAGGAAAGTAATTCATTGTTTCTGAAATGAAATTTTTCCAAAAGTAAAATTGGTGCCTCTAAAAACGATGATTGAGTCTCTTTGTGCTTTTGTAGTTAGTCAGCCGATCCACTAGGGGGGGCCCATCTTTGGGGAGTTTTAAAGAGAAAAAGAGGGGGGGGGTAAGAAAAAGAGGGGTGCCACCGTTTCCCGGTTCAGGGAAAATGGAGTCTTAATAACTGGCACCGGCATCGTGTGATTATTAGGCAACAAACTATCGACAGAAGAATCACATTTATAAACAAAGATTTTCTTTTTATATTGAAAGTTTTTTAAGATTTTTTTTTTTTTTTCGTTTGTATAGTTTTTCACTGCATCATCATCATCATCATCATCATCATCCATCATCATCATCACTATTCTAGCACAACAGCGTGACACATTAGTATACCGTAAAATCATTATAGGCGTTCGCTCGTCGTCACGGCAATGCAGCGGCGGAAAAAAGCTTCTTAATATATTACTCTGTGTCTCCTCTATTATAAATAGCTCTTGATCAGGAGTGGATCGTGGCAGGGGGAGGGAGGACAGCACCGTCCTGTACAACAAGACATCCAGGGGGAACCGGGTTTTGGGTCCGACGTGGACTCTGATTCAACCGTAAAACCACTTTTTTTGGATGAGAATTTGAGAGGATTGTTTCCTCCTGTTGAAAGCAAATGGCACTGTAGTACGAGTGAGAGTGTAATATAGTGCGTCTAAGACCACACAATTAACAAACTACAACGTACACTACCGTTCAAAAGTTTGGGGTCACTTAAAAATGTCCTTATTTTTGCAGGAAAAGCACTTTTTTTCAATGAGTATCACATTAAATTAATCAGAAATACACTCAAATATACATTGTTAATGTGGTAAATGACTATTCTAGCTGCAAACGTCTGGTTTTTAATGGAATATGTACATAAGTGTATAGAGGCCCATTTCCAGTGTTCTAATGGTGCTAGTCAGGGCCGTTTCTAGCTGTTTGGGGGCCCTATGCGAGATACTATTTGGGGGCTCCAATTTTTTCAAACTCGAGGTAGAGATTCCTAACTTTTTCTGATTTACCCCACAAACGGGTACAGGCTTTGCAAATATATGCATAATGAATGCATCCAATACATGCAAATAAAGACAGGTACTTTTAATTCTCAAAAATATAATAAAATATGAGTCTGAACTTGCAGTTTGGGGGCCCCCTGGTGGCTGTGGGGCCCTATGCAGCTGCATAGTCGGCATATAGCAAGAAAACGGCTCTGGTGCTAGTGCTGTCAAACGTTAATGCGCCAACGCACGCCGCGTTTCCGCGACGACTGACCGAAAAAAGACGCGCGCGACGTCATGTTTACGTGACTCCCGATTGTTAAAATGAGTCTCTAAAGTTAAACGCCAAACTGCAAAAACAGAGGCACACATACGCAGCACACAGGTGCGCTGGTTATTTGTAGCGCTGCTCTTTTCGTTTAATAAACAGACCGCTCCAGTTCCACTGTAGGCGCGCTAACGGCGCTAAAAAGAGCTAACGCAGCTAACGGAGCTAACTGGTAAACGTTGCCTGGACTCCGCTGTCGCGGCACGTAAACGCGACGTCATGCGCGTCTTTTTTCTGGTCGGTCGTCATGGAAACGTGTCATGCGCTAGCGCGCGTTAACCTATTGCACAGCACTAAATGGTACATTGGGTTTGCTAGTCACGTTAGCCGGCTATTGGATGATAAGAAAACCCTTGAAAACAGTGTTGCTTGTTCTTTGAGGAAAAAAAAAATCATTATTTCTAATCTTGTCAATGTCTTGACTATATTTTCTATTAATTTTGCAACTCTTTTGATGAATAAAAGAGTGACTTTCCATGGAAAACACAACAAAAATTGTAAAGGTGACCCCAAATTTATGAACGGCAGTGTATTTAGTGGGATTATGTTAAAAAAAAAACCTTTATAATCCCAAATTATACAGCAGATATCGTCGAATATGTCATTAAATGTGTGTTATTGTCAATTGTAAAAGGACTTGACAAACTAAAGTGTGCTTTCCCCCATTGTTGTTGACGTCGAAGAGGCTGTAGCGTGGCGGTGATGATGATAATCTGGATGAGTTTGGATTGTCTTTACTTCAGTGAAGGAGGGGGGGGGCAATGGTGTACAAAAATTGATTTGGTTGTTGTTGTCAGATCATGAAATGGCTGTTTGAACCCAGAAGATCACAGTACAGTACAGTTACTGCTGTACACACAAAGTCCAAATAATCTGTTGGATTAAGGTCTTGATATATTAGGGAGATCTTTGATACTGTCACGCCTTTTAAAAAACTTCACTGATGTTTGTACTGAGTGATGATGGTGCTATCCATCCCTCCATCCCTCCCTCCCTTTTACTTCTCCTCATCCTCCTGTTTTTCTCAGCAGCAGGGACGGGGGTGGTGGTGGTGGTGGGGTGGGATTAGGGCCTGGGGGTCAGTGTCGGTCGTAGGCCGAGGCCGTCGCCGTGGCCGCCGGGCCTGCTCCTCGTGACGCGGCGCTGTAGTAATACGGCGACCCTGTGAACACACGAGGACATGCTTTTTTTATTCACTCAAATTTACTTACAATTGCTGTTCAACAGAAACACAACACAGCATAGAGTAAGAACGACGAAGACTGAGAGTTGTGTTTAGTTAGCTAATTTCTTCTGATTTAAAAATCCAGTGTCCAGCGAATTAATCCTGGATTTTTAAATCCCTGAGAATTGAAACCCTTCCGTTTGTCAGTAATTTGTCTGCCTTGTGATGTTTCTCTTCAACCCTGCATCGTCCATTGAATGAATTGTGACACTTATGCTAACGCTAATGCTAAAGCTTGTAGCATCTGTGGCAAAAACAGAGCATACAACAGAAGAAAATGGCCCATTCATTGTGACACTAATGTTCATTGTGACACTAATGCTAACGCTAATGCTAAAGCTTGTAGCACCTGTGGCAAAAACAGAGCATACAACAGAAGAAAATGGCACGTTCATTGTGACACTAACATTCATTGTGACACTAATGCTAAAGCTTGTAGCTTGGTAAAAATAGACCAGACAAAAGAAGAAATTGACACGTTCATTGCGACACTAACGTTCATTGCGACACTAATGCTTACGCTAATGCTAAAGCTTGTAGCGTCTGTGGCAAAAAATAGAGCAGACAGAAGAAGAAATTGTCACATTCATTGTGACACTAACGTTCATTAACTAATGCTAACGCTAATGCTAAAGCTTGTAGCTTGGCAAAAATAGAGCAGACAAAAGAAGAAATTGACACATTCATTGTGACACTAATGCTAATGCTAAAGCGTGTAGCGTCTGTGGAAAAAAATAGAGCAGACAAAGGAAGAAATTGGCACATTCATTGTGACACTAACGTTAATTGTTACACTAATGCTAACGCTAATGCTAAAGCTTGTAGCAACTGTGTTGATGCCGATTAACGCATTTCCACTGGTCAAAAACCTGTTTAAACCCCGGATTATACCATTTTCGTGACTAGCAGGAACGGGGTATAGTGCCATCTAATGATAAACCCCAAATATAATCCTGCCACGGCCATATATAGACGTCATGAAACTGCAAATCCAGCATTTACAAACACACATCAAAAACGATAAGATCCTTTTTTCTAAAAACGATGACGGTAATAAGAGCGAACGAATACAGCAGAAGCTCAGCGATTAACATAGTGAGTGCAGGTTTTTTTTAAAATACGATTTTAAATAAGGTTTTAAATGACAAAAATCAAACCCAGGTTGTAATGAATCTGAATTATCCTTCAGGGGAGGTGGTGTTACTGAATTGTGTAAATGTGGGAATGAGCAGCCTTCAATTTTCTGTCAAAGATTATATTTTACTTTGAACATGAATAGTAAAAAGGCCGAGGACGAGATGACACGAGCTGATGGAGCTAATGACGGAGCAGACGAGCTCTCTTTTTCATGTAAAACCAATAAAATGGACTCGCTCTCCTTCCTTACACACACTCTCTGTCTCTCTCTCACACACACGCACTCACACACTCTCACATAAGATCTAAGTGACAGTCTCGGGCTGACACACTGAGTACAGCTCTACTACCACTGATCCCCCGAGTCTATTCTCTCCTCAGGGAAGAGGTCAATTCAATACTGTAACCTCACACAGACTCACACACACACACTGCAACCCACACTCGCACAAGGAAAAAGAACACACACACACTTTCACACACACTCACACCTGTCTCTGTCACTTCCATCAATCAGCCTCGCCGGAGTGTTGACAGGTTGTGTCTGTCCACAGTCCAGGTAATCTCAGGAGGCTTTTTTTGGGGGGAGGAAGTGAGGCATTAAGCTGCTCTGACAAACTATTTAGTCTCACAATCTGGCACTCTCAGACACACACACACACACGCGCGCACACACACACACACACACACACCGTCTCTCTATCTACCCTTTGCCTCTTTATTTAACTCCCATTTCTTCCATTTGTCACCGCGGCGACACATCGTTACCTGCCTCTCCTTTTTCTGTCAGATCTCCCAGTGTCTGTGAGTGTCCGTTGTTTCCTCAGATTATGTGTATGCTGTGTGTTTTGATAATCTTATACCTTATTTTATAACGTATCAAATTCCCCCCCCTGCAGGATTAATAAAGGTAACACTTTAGATTAGATATTCACCATAAACTAGGTGCTTAATAACATATATTAAGCACATATTATTCTACATAACCTTATTCTACCTCTATTACGACATGAATTAAGATTTTTTCCTACATAAGGTGTTAATACGTGCCTAATATTTACTAATAAAGGGCTAGTATGCGACTTATATGCATGTTAGTAAGCACTAATACAGTCTCTCATCCACATTATTGGCCTTTTTCATTTTATTTTGAAAAGTTGCTGCAGACACCTAATGGAATTAATCTAACATAATATATATATAATAAATATATATATATAAATAGCATACTAGCCCTTTATTAGTAACCATTAAGCACATATTAACACCTTATTCTACCTCTATTACGACATGAATTAAGATTTTTCCTACATAAGGCTTTAATACGTGCTTAATATTGACTAATAAAGGGCTAGTATGCGACTTATAGTAAGCACCTTGTTAATGTGTTCCCTAATCTAAGGTGTTACCTCCTAATCCTAATAATCTATTGATCAAGATGCATCAAATGACAATACAGCGAGGTCTAGTTTTAATGTGAAAGAGACTTCACAGTTTCCCCTTTCTCTTGCTCGGCCGTCACCTTTCCTAATCTGTGCACCTTCTGGATTATTATCACACACTTTTATTTAATTAATAATTATTAGTCTCCGTCCACCTACCTTGCATCTGTCCCGCCTGGCTGGTGAAGAGACTGGACGAGCAGCCGATTTCCGTGCCCAGGAGAGAACCATAATCCTGTTGAAAGACTGGAGGACAGAGAGGGGAAGGAAGGAGTTATAAAGGGAAAGGAAGGAAGGAAGGAAGGAAGGAAGGAAGGAAGGAAGGAAGGAAGGAAGGAAGGAAGGAAGGAAGGAAGGGTGAGGTCAGCGCAGAACTGACCCACTGACCTTTAAACATGACCCCTAAAGTGACTCCCTATAGACAATGACTTTGACACTGACTGTTTTTGGCTCAGGGTTAATTTGACTGTAGTTGAACACTGATGACTTTAAATAAAACATAGAAAACAAGATTTTCTAACATTTTCTTTTATCATAATAGGCAAAAAAAAAGGCATTTTTTCATTTTAAGCGTGTTCATTTTCAGGCTCATATTTGTGCTCTGTTCTGTTTTGACCAGCGTTTTATTTACTAATTTACTTCAGTGAACACCGAGAATGCACAGATTAATAAAAACACAAACACTTAATCTGCAATACAAAATCAAATTGGCAGCCAAGTAGACAAAAGTTTATCATCCGAGCTCTAATTTTTATCGCCGGCTCTGTCGTGGGCAGAGTTATCGCTGCTGCGCTTCGACTTCCTTGAGATTTGTTGACGACGTTTGCGGCAACACACGTCAGCGGTGACGTAAATCCTTTTAACTGAGAGTAATCACGTATTTTTAAACCAGAGAAAAAGAGTCAAAACTCTGAATTCTGGCGAGATTTAGGCAAATGAATTGGTTTTAAGAGGCATTTTCTTCCTTTTCTTCAAATCCTTTTACACCCAACGTGACCAGTTGACAACAATCCTTGCACAGAACTACGAGTTTGCTGTGTTTTACTGTACAATAAAATGGAGAAATACTATTTAATACAATTTACAACAGAGTATTAGAGGACCTTATAGAATGAAATGGCGTTAATTGGTAGAATAATCGATCCTGTTGGAAATAATACGGGGATTCACTCACCTAATAAACTGGGATTAGGAAATCTCCATGATTCATTGTACGTGGAATACTGAGGATGGGAATATGGACTTCCAGAAAAATCTCCACCTGAAAGAAAGAAGA
The DNA here is from genome assembly GCF_963457635.1 of Microchirus variegatus. Classification (NCBI taxonomy): domain Eukaryota; kingdom Metazoa; phylum Chordata; class Actinopteri; order Pleuronectiformes; family Soleidae; genus Microchirus; species Microchirus variegatus. The sequence continues at coordinate 15,170,841 of NC_139824.1, forward strand.
CGAAAACACAGTTTAGACACAACAGAGAAACAGATAATTGTTGTTTTTTTGGAAATGGTTTGGTTGGTGTTTTATGGAGTGATGGATGTTCTCCTCAAGGTTTTCTTGGTTCCTGCTATTTTGAATTTGAGTGTAGTAACCGTTTTTGGCCACATTCTTACATATGGCGCCTTTAAAATACTTTTATTGAATTTCAAGCAACAACAACATCAGGATACACCACCATCTCCACATCATCACGTGAAAAAAAAAAACACGGAGCGGAGATGCAAACAACAACGGTAAACAAAAACAAACGGTGTGTAAAAAACATACAAAAAGTCCACATTTTAAAGAATGACATTGTCCCAGGGGTGGCGCTGTTCCCTATCTCGGGTTCTTCTCCTCCTGAGTTCTGCTAAAAAATGTGTTTGTAAACTGTGTCACTGTTTACTACTGTTTGATTTATGACCATGATGCACCTTGTTTTGACCCTGCAATGCATAAGGTCCCCATGCTCCTGGTCTATATAGTGATTTAGTTTTCCCTAACCTGATCTAAGTTTTTCTCTTTTTAGTGCACGCACACACACACACACACACACACACACAGGATTTGCAGTGCAGAGCTCAGTGTAGAGCGTGGTGCTCCTGCTGCCATGCCAGTGGATGATAGCGTAGCTTTTCTCCCTCATTTACCACCTACTGTCTGGGGGTCTGCGCTCTTCCTTCTCGTCTTCTCTTCTCCCTCTTTATTTTCCCGTCTTTCTCGTCCTCTCGGCCCCTGACTATAACCCTCACGTCACCCTTCACATCAAAACAACATTCTTCTTCTCCTCCTCTCTGCTGACTCTCTCCGCTCTCTTCTCTCTTTTATTTCTTTTCTCCTGAACCTTCACTCCTCCCTGGAGGAGGGTGGGATCCCTCTCCCATAGCTGACAGTCACAGACCCCTGATGCCCTCCTCCTCCTCCTCCATCCTCCTCCTCCTCCTCCATTCCTTTTTCCCTCTCGTTCTGTCGGTTCTGCCTCACTGCTCTTCCACCCCCCCCCCCCCCCCACACACAGTGTCAGCCCCCCTGCTGCAGAGAGGTAGAAATAGAAAGAAGACAAACATCAGAGCAGAGTTGCTCGCTTAATGAAGGGATGATATTAGACAGCGCCGACCCAAAAAAAAAGAAGGAGAATAATTTGCCTAAGAGATAAAAACACGAATGTGAAGCTAAAGTTGAGCGATGATCACCTTCAACTGAGAGGAATTTAGATGTTGTTTTTTGTATGTGTTCTTGTACTTGTGGCATACTGAGGACCAGTGAGGGGTTTTTAACCAACAAAGTGAGGACATTTTTACAACGTGAGGACATTTTGGGCCTGTCCTCACTTTGTCTTCATTGGAATCACTTCCTTGGGTTGTAAACATGCCCAGGTCCTCAATTTGGTACCAAACCTGGTGTTTCACACACTTTTTTGCTCTGGGGCTCCACCTACAAACATGTTATGGTACTGCACCCAGTAGTTCTTTATAGATGTCATTCATGAAGTAGATATTTGTAATTGTGTTGATTTATAAAGTGGAAATGCTGGTCCTCACTTTGTTAGCACTTTTACCTGGTTTTAAGAGTGTGTGTGTGTGTGTGTGTGTGTGTGTGTGTGTGTGTGTGTGTGTGTGTGTGTGTGTGTGTGTGTGTGTGTGTTCTTGTACTTGCAGCATACTGAGGACCAGTGAGGGTTTTCAACCAACAAAGTGAGGTCATTTTTACGGAGTGAGGACATTTTGGCCGGTCCTCACTTTGTTTTCATTGAAATCACTTACTTAGGTTGCTGTAACATGCTATACTCAATTTGTCAAAAAAAAAAAATGGACGACATAGTATAGTATGATGATTTTGTAAAATTTTGGACCAAAAATGTTGGGTCAAATTTGTTTTTCAAATTTTGGACGACATAGAATAGTATGACGTTTTTGTTTTGGACCAAAAATTTAAAAAAAGAAAAAAAGTTTTCCATCCCTTTTTTGCTCTGGGGCTCCACCTGCAGACATTTTATGGTACTGCACCCAGTAGTTATTTATAGACGTCATTCATGAAGTAGATATTTGTAATTGTGTTGATTTATAAAGTGGAAATGCTGGTCCTCACTTTGTCAGCACTTTTACCTGGTCCTCAGTATGCAGCAAGTACAAGAGTGTGTGTGTGTTCGTGTGTGTGTGTGTGTGTGTGTGTGTGTGTGTGTGTGTGTGTGTGTGTGTGTGTGTGTAGCTGTCAGGTGGGGTCGGGGATGTGGTCTCTATGGCATCCTCGGGTGCGAACATCCTCTCCTTGTCATCGCCATAGTGACGGCAGCGTGTCAGGTTGTTTAGGAGATGAAGGGAAGAAGGAGGAGGAGGAGGTTGAGGAGGAGGAGGAGGGGAGTCTCCCTTGTGTAGCTCGGTGTCAAGGTCGCACACACACACAAACAAACACACACACACGCAAACAATCGCATGCCGACACACACGGAGAAATATGCTGTCAAACCTGAGGACAGGACGGGGGGTGAGCGCAGGGCGGACAGGGCGTCAGGGTTAGCCGTCTTTAGACGTGTTGTTCCTACATGTCCACTGAAAGTGTGTGAGAGTGTGTTTTTGTGTGTCTGTGTGTATGTGTGTGTGTGTCACAAACTGAATGAGTGGGGAATACGCAGCGGCAGGAACTTGTAAACAACAACGTTTTTTGGTTTTGTTCGACTGTTTCTCGCTCTGAGATCCACTCGGCAGTGAACGTTACACTGACCGTAGGACCACTGGAAGACACACACACACACATATATATATACACACACACACACACACAGAGAGAGAGAGAATGGTGGGTCCAAAAATTGAAACACAAAAGCGACCGTAGAAGGCGGGAGTGGAAGGGAATGAATGAATTAGTCGTGGGTCACTGGTGATTCTCATTAAAAACAAATTACTAACGTTGAGGAGGGACAGCTGTGCTACTGTGGCTGGTTTCTAATGATACACACACACACACGCACACACACACACACACACACGCACACACACGCCACCCCCCTGGGATTACTGTCAGCCATAGTTTTGACAGACAAGAAAAGAGGAAGTGGAGGAAGCCAAGTATATCCCCTAAAGACTCGCACACACACACACACACACACACACACACACACACACACACACACACACACACACACACACACACACACACACACACACACACACACACACACACACACACACACATCCATGGGGATTTGTTTCATGGAAGTACAGTTACGCATCTGCTGAGACCATGACGAGAGGTGAATGGATTACTGTAAAGTGTGTGTGTGTGGGTGTGTGTGTGTGTGTGTGTGTGTGCGTGTGTGTGTGTGTGTGTGTGTGTGTGTGCACTCACCAGGTACCATGCCGGTGAGAGAGGGCGTGGAGTAGCTGCCCTGTCCGGTGGGAGGAACATGTGGAGGGTAGCCTGGTAGAGTGGTGCTGGAGATGTCTCGACCTGTAATCACACAAATACAAATACATACATGAGGGCTTAGATTTGTGATATTTAACACTTTTTGTAACTCGTTGTGAGTATTAGATGTACTTTTTCTTACATCACAAGCCGCAAACTTACAAAGTATTATCCTCAAATCTGTAGCCAAAAAACCTCATAAGGTCCAAATGAGTCACAGACCAACTGGGCACTGTAGTTTATTTACTTCTGTACATAACTACAGCCATATGGAGAAATCCACCTCTTTTTAAATGGTCTCTTTTTAGGATTTATGTCCTAGGACATTTTGACCTTCAAAATAAAAGTCATAACTTGTGAGGTAATGTAGCAATGTAGCCTCAAACTTCCAAAATGATCCTCAAATCTGTAGCCATAATACCTCATATGGTCCAAAATGACTTAACGAATCCACATTAATGAGTCACAGACACCTGAGCACTGTAGTTTATTTACTTCTGTCTGGTTTTAACTACAGAACTCAGCTTGTTAATGGTCTCTTTTTTAGGATTTATGTCCTTAGAATATGATTTAAGATCCTCAAAATGTAGATAAGTAACATTTATAGGTGCTTCTTCATGGAGCGTAATCAACTACCTTCAGATATCCAATAAAAAAGACACGTGGGCTGCAGGGAATCTGAGATCTGGGATTCAGTAATAATAAAAATATGAAATAAAGGAGATTTCTCTATACAATGTAGGATTTCGACCTTCAAAATAAAAGTCATAACTGGGTGAACGGCACCTCGTGAGTAAATTACATCACGAGACTCAAACTTACAAGTATTATCCTCAAATCTGTAGCCATAAAACCTCATATGGTCCAAAATTACCTAAAGAATCCATATAAATGAGTCACAGACACCTGAGCACTGTAGTTTATTTACTTCTGACTGCTTTTAAATACAGAACTACAGCCATATGGAGAAATCCACCTCCTTTTAATGGTCTCTTGTTAGGATTTATGTCCTTAGAATATGATTTGAAATCCTCAAAATGTTGATAAGTAACAGCTAGATGCCTCTTCATGGAGTGTAATCGACTACCTTCAGATATCCACCAAAAGACACTGGAATCTGGGATTCAGTAATAATAAAATAATATGAAATAATGGAGACATAATGTAGGATTTCGCCCTTCAAAATAAAAGTCATCACTGGGTTTCGAGTCTGTTACAACATTCCCCTTTATGGCAAACGTCTGACTGCATTATGCATCCCTAACGTCCTATGACGGTTACTTACACAACACTCATTTATTAAAGTTAAAGAGTTATAATTATTGCTCTGAAAAGTCTGCAAAGTTATGCAGAAACTGCTGAAAAACACCTGCCATAACACATGCAGGATGTTCCCGTTCCTTTTGTTTCTCCTCTCCTTGTTTTCCATCCTCTGACATCTATCTATTCATTTACCGACTCCCCTCACCCCCGTCTGTCTGTCACTTGGTGGATATAGGATATATAACTGTATTAGATTACATGACAGTGTGTCGGCCCGAATCATTTCTCTGTGTTTGCACGCAGCCGACAGTCGGAGAGCGTGGAGAGGGGGGGGAGGGGGGGGAGGGGGGGGGCCCTCCATTCATCATCATCATCATCACACACACACACATGTGCACCAACACCCTCCTCTTCCCCGCCCCGCACACACATTTATCATCATCATAAACACCTCAAATGTTAACACCATCAATCCCGTTCACTTCCCCTCCGCTTAACCACCGCTAACTAACTGAGTGGTGCAGGAGGAGGAGGAGGAGGAGGAGGAGAGAGAGGACCAATAGAGGAGTGAAGATTCTCCTCTTATGTGTTAAAAAATATAACATAGACTGATAACATGGAAGAAAAACAGAGGAATTATTGAGTTAAGACTAAGACAATCACTGATCACCTGCTTTGAGGTATATGAATGTGTGTGTTCAGTGTTTGAGCCTAATTTATCATTATTTATACCTCATTTTTCTACTCGTGACTTTTTTAATCATTCAAATTCATCCAAAGTTATTAATGACACATTTTAGAGTAGAAATTAAAGGCGCCATATGTAAGATTGAATGTAGTAACCGTTTTTGGCCACATTCTTACATATGGCACCACATAGACCGCAGAAGTGTAAACGTATTAACTAAAAACATAAAGAACATTGCGGTGAATACAAATGAGCCACGGCACCAACATGTGATCCTCTATATTTGCTTTTACTCCTCCTTTTCACCTCCTGTGTCGCTCCTCGCCTCCTCTCTGCTGCTGCTGTCTCGCGGTGTAGTAAAGTTTTTCTCTGTGTTTGACGCGACAGCGAAGCATTAGCGCAGACGGGCTACTCATCCGCTCAGGGTCAGCGCACAGGGCGAGCAGGAGAGAAGAGATGGACTCTCTGCAGCCCAACTTAGAGGGGGCAGACAGGGCCAGATCCTCTGAGGTGTGTGTCTGTGTGTGTATGTGTGTGTACACACGTTTGTATTTGTGTCTTTTCTGTGTGTATTTGTGCCTATTTATGCCGGTTGTGCTGCCGTATGTGTTCTGCACGGCTTTATCGTAGAGGTCAAGTCCAAGTCTCCTGCGTTTCCCCCCCGCTCGCAGCGGCAGATAAACGCTTCCTCTCTTCCTCCCTCGGTGTCCGCCCGTCTAATGCTTCCCCTATGAAACGGCCATCATGCAACACATGTCAAACCTGCAGGGACTGGTGCAGAGCTGAAACCATTCACTGACTGTTAATCCATTACTGAATTAACCGTCAACTATATTGATAATCGATGAACCAGCATTTTTCATGATTAAAACAAGATTTCTGATTGTTTTAGCTTCTTAAATGTGAATATTTTCTTCGTTTCTTTGGATTAAACCAATATTTCTAAATTGTTTTAGCTTCTTAAATGTGAATATTTACTTCGATTCTTTGGATTAAACCAAGAATTCTGATTGTTTTAGCGTCTTAAATGTGAGTATTTACTTCGATTCTTTGGATTAAACCAAGAATTCTGATCGTTTAAGCGTCTTAGATGTGAATATTTTCTTCGTTTCTTTGGATTAAACCAAGATTTCTGATCATTTTAGCTTCTTAAATGTGAATATTTACTTCATTTCTTTGGATTAAACCAAGGTTTCTGATTGTTTTAGCGTCTTTAATGTGAATATTTTCTTCATTTCTTTGGATTAAACCAAGATTTCTGTTTGTTTTAGCGTCTTAAATGTGAATATCTTCTTCGTTTCTTGGATTAAACCAAGATTTCATATTGTTTTAGCTTCTTAAATGTGAATATTTACTTCGTTTCTTAGGATTAAACCAAGACTTCTGATTGATTTAGTGTCTTAAACCAAGATTTCTGATCGTTTTAGCTTCTTAAATGTGAATATTTTCTTCGTTTCTTGGATTAAACCAAGATTTCTGATTGTTTTAGCTTCTTAAATGTCAATATTTTCTTCGTTTCTTTGGATCAAACCAAGATTTCTGATTGTTTTATCGTCTTAAATGTGAATATTTTCTTCCTTTCTTTGGAAGACCTCAGAAAAGGAAGACTGAGTATGTAAATGTGGCTCTTCACATTAATACATAAAGAATACAGTAACACAAACACACTTCTGTTCTTCCCCCTAGAGGGCGCTGTGTTTGGAGAGGAAAAGACAGGCAAAGAAAGTGCATGCATAATCTTTTGGAAACAGTGGGAATGTGAATGTGTGTGTTTGCATGCATAGGCAGAAATGGAAATTTTATCTCCCCCTCTTTTTTCCCTCTCTCTCTCTCTCTCTCTCTCTCTCTCTCTCTCTCTCTCTCTCTCTCTCTCTCTCTGCCTCTGAGCAGGTAATATTCTTCAGTGATTTCACTGAAAAAAAAAACCCATTCCCAGATATCCCCAAATTCCCAGCTCTATGATTCCCCTCATTACAGATAGGAACGTCGAAGCCTTGTCCGAGCGCTCGCTCTGCTCTGCTCTTAATTAACCGCGGGGGCCTCTCTCCCCGTGGCCCCTAAATAGAGACAAAAGAGGAGAAGAGGCTCTCACTTTTCCTCGAAAGCCTCCAGCTCTCCTGAGATCCAGAGCTGTGAGCTCTGTAAATCACTTAGAATCCACCGCGCTTCCTTAACTGCTGACGCAGACCTGAGGAAGCCTGAGGAAGCCTCGGGATTACGGCAAAATGGAAAATGAAGCCGTGTTTTCTCATGGCCGAGACTTATTTACATTTTGTCTGGTTATAAAGGATAAGAAAGCATGCAAAGTGTATTATGTATGTAGATCATATATGTAAAACTGAAAGATCTTTAGGAAAAAAAACATGTTTTTCAATGACACTGTTACATGTTTAAACTCGGGCTGGATGATTATGGCAAAAATATTAGTCACAATTATTTTTGACTGATATTGAAATCATGATTAATAGACATGATATTCATTGATTTCAAAACTTGAGTATTTTTTGAACCACCAAAACTCAACTTTAAATATAACTTAAAAGAACAGCCAGAAATTATGGAGCCCCCGAAGTGACTTTTTTTTTTAAATCTCGAGTTTCAAAGTCGAGATCTTGAGTTTCGAAAAAAAAGATTTTTTGAGTTTCGAAAAAAAAGATTTTTTGAGTTTTCGAAAAAAAAGATTTTTTGAGTTTCGAAAAAAAAGAATTTTTGAGTTTCGAAAAAAAAGATTTTTTGAGTTTCGAAAAAAAAGATTTTTTGAAAAAAAGATTTTTTGAAAAAAAGATTTTTTGAAAAAAAGATTTTTTGAAAAAAAGATTTTTTGAAAAAAAGATTTTTTGAAAAAAAGATTTTTTGAAAAAAAGATTTTTTGAAAAAAAGATTTTTTGAAAAAGATTTTTTGAAAAAAAGATTTTTTGAAAAAGATTTTTTGAAAAAGATTTTTTGAAAAAAGATTTTTTGAAAAATGATGCGGCGCATTAATCGTTTTTCTTCGATTATAATGTTTTTATGATCGTGAGTAGCCAAAATCAAAATCATGAATAAAATTCAATTAATCGCTCAGCCCTAGTTTAGACCCCCCTCAAATTTTGCCTTTGAGGCTTTCAGGGGGTCTCGAGTGTTAATCAGGGGGGTCTAACCCCACCTCCAGACCCCCCTGTATTTCGCACACAGTGGATCTCTTTATGATTCATTTAGAAGACAGTTTAAAAGTGTGTGTGTTTTTTTTCTTACCTGGCACAAGTGAATAGGACTGTGGACCAGAAACACTGGCTCCTAACTCGGCCCCTGAACCAGGATTGACCAAACTGTTCTTCATCTCGTCCAGTCCGCCTGCGAGCGAGGCCATGGCCGAATAATCTGACGTCTGTGTGTGTAAAGAGAGAGAGAGAACAGAGAGCAGCAGCAGATTAATTCACTCACTTGTAGACAGATGTACAAACGTGTTGGACGTTGGATTCTGACACACTTCCTCCAAGCATAGTATGGAAACACACACACACACACACACACACACACACACACACACACGGCTAAGAAACTATTGATCTGTTTACATAGAAAGGGATTTAGTGCACAGCCAAGTCCAACAGTCTATATCCATAAGATCAGCTTCTTCATCCTCACACACACACACACACACACACACACACTGTGGCATCCATATAAACCACGGCTAACGCAAAGCCTCTTGTTTCCCCAGATACCGACAACAATAAGAGCTGTGATCATCTCGCCACAGTCACACATGCTTCTGAAGACAGACGTGACACAGCAATAGTGACGTCGAAGCAAAATAAACGTATTATTATAGTCATTCGAATGAAAAATGGCTGCTTTTCATTGTTCTTCTCCAAACCAGTGATACAAATAATAATAATAATAATAATAATAAAAAGAAAATTCTATGGATTGTATTGGGAATTTCGATTGTTTACAAGTAATACAGCTCCTTTCCTCGCGCTGGATGTCCCAAAGTGCATCCCATTGTAAGTGAGTGTGTGTGTGTGTGTTCGTTAAGTTAACAAATATGTAAATGAACACAACAAACGTGCATAATGGATATTGTCTGACTTAATAACGTATAATCCTTACTTAGTTATTTGGATCGCATTTGTGTGTCTTTGTGTTTTGTTTGTTTCTGCCGCAAATGGCTCAATAACTGCTGTGTGTGTGTGTGTGTGTGTTCTTGTACTTGCGGCATACTGAGGACCAGTGAGGGTTTTTAACCAACAAAGTGAGGTAATTTTTTCGAAGTGGGGACATTTTTGCCCGTCCTGACTTTGTTTGGTTGTCAATTTGGTGCAAAAACCCTAACTCTTTCCAATCCCGGTGTTTCAAACACTTTTTGCTCTGGGGCTCCACCTGCAGACATTTTATGGTACTGCACCCAGTAGTTCTTTATAGATGTACTCGTGGCATACTGAGGACCAGTGAGGGTTTTTAACCAACAAAGTGAGGTCATTTTTTCGAAGTGGGGACATCTTTGCCCGTCCTGACTTTGTTTGGTTGTCAATTTGGTGCAAAAACCCTAACTCTTTCCAATCCCGGTGTTTCACACACTTTTTGCTCTGGGGCTCCACCTGCAGACATTTTATGGTACTGCACCCAGTAGTTCTTTATAGATGTACTCGTGGCATACTGAGGACCAGTGAGGGTTTTTAACCAACAAAGTGAGGTCATTTTTACGAAGTGGGGACATTTTGGCCGGTCCTCACTTTGTTTTCATTGAAATCACTTCTTTAGGTTGTAAACGTGCTATACGCTGATTTTAGGTCCGCAATTTGGTACAAAAACCCATTTTCCAGCCCTAGTGTTTCACACACTTTTTGCTCTGGGGCTCCACCTGCAGAGAGTTTGTGGCACTGCACCCAGTAGTTCTTTATAGATGTCATTCATGCAGTAGATATTTGTAATTGTGTTGATTTATAAAGTGGAAATGCCGGTCCTCACTTTGTCAGCACTTTTACCTGGTCCTCAGTATGCAGCAAGTACAAGAATGTGTGTGTGTGTCTCACTAATGACAGCAATAAGAATTTCCTTTAGGTGATGAGGTGAGAGTTTTGTGCTGACCCTTTAATACCTCTGTGTGTGTGTGTGTGTTTATCTGTGTGTAGATGTAAGTGCAGGCATTAGTTTGTGCTCACTGACCTCTTAAACACCCCTGTGCTCGTCAACACACAACACAACCACTGGACTGTGACCTGCCAAATAAGAGCTTACACTACACACACCTCTCTCTCTCTCTCTCTCTCTCTCTCTCCAGGCTTCAAACACACTTTAGCTCTTCTTTTCTCTCTTAATTCCTTCCCTCCCACTTCACACCTGTATTTTTTTCCCCCACCACTCATTGATATGAGCTATCCCTGTGTCTCCCCCCCCCCTTCTCTTGGCTGCTCCGTGTCTTATTATAATGGTGTCTAATGTGTCCATGAATCCATGTTGGTGGGGGGGGGTTCAGGCAGTATAGCAGCGGCGTAGAAAGACGGGGGTCTGCCCGCGTGGTAATTGGCCATGATGAAGTTTGGCCAGTAGGGTGACAGGCCCGCTAAGGAAGATGGATCATTCTCATTCGCCCCCCTAAATGTTGTCAATTCCAGCGCTCATACGGCACCATCAAGCCTCATCAAAGAGGAGGAGGGACGCAGCTGGACGGGTTGGGGGGGGGGGGGGTTGATGTAGGTGATGGTGTTACAATGGTGGGAAAAAGGTGTCAGGTGGAGTTGGACTTGGGGCAGGAAAGGGAAGGAAATCAGAGGCTGACATGACTGAGGAGAAGACTTGAGGGAAGATGGGAGCAGTTGGAAAACTTATTGACACTAGCATAGGTCTGTTTCATTCATGACATGGTGTAATGCAGGGGTGTCAAACTCGCAATTTCATCTCAAGTGGGCCCGACCAGTAGAATAATGGCATAATCTATCTAGAAATTGCAGGAAGGTCCGTCTATTATTTGCATATCTCTCAAACCGACGGTCCGATTGATTTCAAACTTGACGGATGTCTTGCTACGTGCTCGAGTAAGTGCGGTGCCAAGTTTGATGTTGTTCTGATAAGTAACGTGAAAGATATTGTTAAATATGTTGGTAAAAGACGGCCATATTGTCTTTTTGGCTGCTCTACTGTAGCCACGCCCCCTCGCACTCGCACAGCCCTGTGGGCTATCTACCTGAGAGGATAAGCTCTGGCTGTTATTTGCGTATCTCTCAAACCGACGGACCGATTGATTTCAAACTTGACAGGTGTCTTCCTACGGGAATGAGTAAACGCAGTGGCAAGTTTGACATTGTTTGGATAAGTAATGCAAAAGATATCGTTAAATATATCGGTAAAAGAAGCACACATTGGCTTTTTGGCTGCTCTACTCTAGCCACGCCCCCTCGCACTCACACAGCACTGTGGGCTAGCTACCTGAGAGGATACGAACGCGGGGCTCGACTGAACTGTCATAATTAAATTATCATTACGATAACTTTGATAACTTATCCTCCTCATGATATTGTGAAGATTTCATTTCATGTTTTTTTTTTTACACAGAGCATTTTTTGCTTTTCCCAGTGTTTGGTGTGATATGACTCCGAGTAGATTACTCGCGTCTGTACGTAGAAGACTCGCAGATTTGAGTAATTGCTTTTCTTCATTATGCATTTTTTGAAATTTCTTTCTCCCCCCCCACCCCACGCCAGTCAGAAGTCTAAATGCAAAGTTAACGGTGGATCTGTACAGGAATGTAAAAATATTCAATACAAGCGTCGCTGATGATTATTATTATGTGCTTCCCTACATTTTACCTTCCGTGTCTAATAAAAAATGCCGTACACCTGTGAGGTGCTTACAAAACACACACACACACACACACAGACCCAATGCTCTGTGTCTCAGATAGGGGAAGGTAATGGTTTGGTCCACATCTCACATCAATAACAGATGAGCCCTAATCGGCCCTCTGACACACGCACACACACACACACACACATATATTTGCATAATAGTATTTCCTTTTTTCTCTCTCTCTCATTCCTCAAATAGCTCCCAATTTCTCCATCTCCCTCTCATTCCCTCACTCTCTCTCTCTCACTCTCAATCTCCACACATTGTCTTTTTGCTCTCCTGATGGGAAAAAAAAAAGGGTCTCGACTATAAACAAACACAATTCCCTCAGAGGCCGCGCAAACCGAGACAAGGATTGCGAGGAAGGAATTTATATCAGCCGAGCTGAGCGTGGCTGACGTGGAGAGGATATGGGATATTCGCTCTTAAATGAGCCGGACCTCGACTCTGTCAAGAGGCTATAAATAAATAAATAAAAGTCCATACAGTGAATTTACTGAATCATAATTAAGACAAGTTATTGCTCGTAGTGGCGAGGATATTAAAATGAAACCATACTGTTTGTGAAGCATGCAAAGTCAACACTTGATTGCAATTATATTGCAAGTTGTCAATCAATACGTGCTAGAGTTCCAGTCGAGGACACACTTCCACATATGCAAATGGGTCCAGCTGTTATATTCACACAAATGACATATTTCTGAAAATTGCTCGTTCTTCTGTGACACGAGGCTTCATTGTGCTGGGTGACGCTGGTGTTGGAGTTAACTTTGTGTCCTATAAAGTCTCATGACAGAGAATATGTAAACGGTCCCTTATTTCTGTTGCTGTTGTTAAAGGAAAAGCAATTTTTTCTGATATATAAATACAGGCAAAAATGTGCAACAACTGAACTCATTGTAGTGATAATAGTGAGAGGTGTAACAATGTCTTTATACATAAGAGATAAGATAGAACTTTATTAATCCCGAAGGAAATTCTTGTTCCAGGTTGCTCCAAAATTGCCAAATTACAATAATTATAATAATAATAATAGCAAAATACAAAAATAACTAACTAGATCGCAAAAGGAACATCAAGTGAAATCATGTTTATGTTTCTAAATAATTTTTTTGGCATGTGACGCCACCTACTGCCGTCTACCAATCATTACAAGTCAGTAGAGTCTCAGCTGCCGAGCAACCACGGGTTGCCAGTTAGGTCAGAAAACGAAACCTAAAAGACCTCGGTGTTGTGAATTTGAATATCGTAACTGTTTTTGGCCACATTTTTACATATGGCACCTTTAAATACAACAAATAAAATATTGCACATGGTTATGAACTGTAATACTGAAATATGTTGTTGGTAAATAAAAATGTTAGCTTTCCTGCAGAAGGGGGAGGAATTGTAGAGTTTGATGGCCACAGGTAGGAAAGAAAGTAGAAGATCGAGCAGTTATATGGGATGCAAGTGAGCTATTTAAAGTCTTTTGAAGCGTTGTCAATGCAGACAGAGTCAGGCTAAATGCTACTGCAGTGGGCACTTGGACCCAGGGCAGCATACATGGATGGATGGATGGATGGATGGATGGATGGATGGAAGGGGGCTTTGTAAGCTCTGCTGATTTATCACCTGAGTAATAGGAAGTGATTGAGGGGAAATTCAAATCAACTGTCTCTGACAGGCACGCGTACGAAACATGCGCACACACAAATTAATAGCGGAGCTTAATAGACTACAGGGATGAAGGGATGAAGGGAGGGAGGGAACAGGAAGGAAAATGGAAGGAGATGAAATAAGAGCATGGTTTGTTAGGGTCTGTGACTGTTGCCTGATAAATTAAGACTTTTCTTGTCTTAACGAAGGGGGAAACCAAATAATGGATGAGGCTCATGTTTCAGTGCAATGAAAACAGTTTATAAGTGTAAGTATAATGCTTTTTACCGTAAGATAATATGAATTATGTCTCTATTGATAAAGAGGAGATTCAAAATTAGACAAAGCAGGGAGACATACAATTAAAATAGAGACTGAATTAATAAAAAGATTGACTCCCACATTGTCACAGAAATGAGGTTGTGCCTCATCAGGACCAGGTTTTGGTCCATAAGAGGTCCTACTGGCCAGTGTTTACGCCAGAAAAGGGTTCTAAAGAGGCATCAAAATACAGGTAAACGACACACACACACACATCGTCAGTCACAACACAGCATCACCCTCCTTGACCACAGACGCTGACACACACTCACACACACACAGAAGCTGAGCTGTCATTGTGTCAGTGTTAAGGGTATATGACTGTCAATCACTCCCTCTGGGAAACTCAGGCGGAGGGAAAGGAGGGGGGTTGATTAGACAGGATGAGAGAAAGGAGCAGAGGTAAAGGGACAGATATAATGTGTGTGTGTGTGCGTGTGTGTGTCTCTTTTGTAATGCAGTTCCTATAAAGCCCCGTTTGACCTCGAAAAAAACTCCATCCCTGACCCCAAACCCCCAGCGGCTTGACCGGGGCTCAGCGAGGACACTGACCTATGAATCCTGGGTATTATTGGTCTCAAGTCGCACTCTATAGAGCGGACGACAGCCAATGCCTGTCGACCTCTCGCCCTGTGCCACTCCACTCTCCGTGTGGGTCACAGCGAAGAGAATGGGCTAAGACGCAGAACTCTGCCCTGTAAGGTCTAAGGCTGCGGCCTATCTTTGATTCCATTTACTACTAAAGTGTGCATACTCTTGCCCTTGACTTTGACAGAACAAATAAAGCAAAATAAGGGTTATTTGAGGTGACTGGATGGCAACAGATTAGAAATAAAAAACATATTCCATTCTATTCTACTCAGATTTATATGAAACTACGTCTGGGAATATTCAAACAATACATTCCCAAGATGCATCAGCATGTGGACAGCAGGAAGTGAGGTCATAATATAGAGTCGGGTCAATATGCTCATTAACCCCCTGCAGTGTGTCGAGATAATGCGAACATCAATAGTGTCTACGTCGTCTATCAGAGACACAGCGGTCTGTCACGGCAACACAGGAAACTCCACTTGAAGTTAAGATTTTCAAAATAAAAGACATAATAATACAATTTTAAATGCTGGACTTGTTATATTGGGGCACATCATCATGCAACTAAATTTCTTCAAAACTGACATGGCATGGCAAGGCATAGCAGGCAGGGCAGGCTTTATTTAGGTCAAAGCAGAGAGAAGCAGTTTGTGAAAGAATAAGAGCAAAAATGTGTTGTTAGCTCGCAAGAATAAGTTCTACTGTGCATCTCTTACTTTAATGATGCGGCTAATTTGGGAGAGATCTAAATCATTTTTTATTTTGTTCTTTGTCGCTCGAACGTTTCCGTTTCTTTTACATTTGAGTTTTTTTGCGCGTGCTTTGTATCGTTTTATTTTGAAGTTTACATGGAAGTGTGTCAAACTGAAACAAAAATGAGACGCCACCACTTTTTCACCAATTTATGATGCCAGGGTATCCGAGGGGTCTTAAAAAGTCTTAAATCCAATAATTTGAATTTAAGGCCTTAAAATGTCTTAAATTCTCCTAAAATCTCCTAAAAAAAAAAAGGTCTTAAATACAATTTTGAAAGGTCTTAAAAATCTATGAACGTTACTTTTATTTAAAACATGCATAAACTTCAGTATCGCTTTGAAATGTTTCGATTTTTGAGGATGCGATAACGTAACTTCAACTCGGAACTAAAGTAGGTCACCTGTGCTGCCCGGTGACAATTTATCGAGCACCACTAGCTAGCGCGCTGTGCGCGCGCGCCACGGTGTGTTACAGCTTAGCATAGCGGCGGCCAAATTGCTTGCACAAGATGGGTAAGTGCAAGTTTCTTTGCCAAACGGGTCTTAAATTATATTCATTATGGTTTTAAAAAAGTCTTAAAAAGTCTTAAAGGTGCCATATGTAAGAATGCGGCCAAAAACGGTTACTACATTCAAAATTCAAAATACCGAGGTCTTTCAGGTTTCAGGTTTTCTGACGTAACTGGCAACCCGTGGTTGCTCGGCAGCTGAGACTCTACTGACTTGCAATGATTGGTAGACGGCGGTAGGTGGCGCCACATGCAAAAAAAAACATGATTTCAAAACATAAACATGATTTGCAGTCTGCAAAATATTAGTTTTTAATGCAAATATTTTGTCTGTACTGTTGTTGTTGGTGAGTTCAGTTTGTTATATGAACATTATTCCTGAGTCTCTGTGACATATTAGGAGGATTTTATGGCCAGTTGCTTTAGATTTATTACATAATGCACCTTTAAATTTGACTGAATATAGATATGAACATGTGGAAAGTGGAAACTTGCTTATTTATATTAAGCTACGGATTCGCAGTCGTTGCCGATTTAATGGCGTCAGTCAAGATTTATTAATGACCTTTATTGACTGTATGAAAAATCAAATTTCCCGCAATTAAAATGGTCAAATTCTGAATAAATGAAGAGCGTTAGCAAAGCAGGCTGCGTGTGTGTTTCAATGCGATCGGTTCATCTGTGGGGATTTCAATTCTACAGTCTTTTACCCTTTAAACCTGTTCTCAAACTCAGCCTCGGCCGAGCGCCTGCACGATGCCCCGCCCCTTACCTTGCCAGAGTCAGGGCTCACATAGAGGTCAGAGCTGGACTGGATTGGACAGGACGGCTGTCTGTCAAAGAGGCGGTCCAATACCTCGATCTGCTGCGGCGAGAACAGCTCCCCTCTCATCTGCTTCCTGAGGAAGTCCCGCCCACTGTGGCCGTGGCCGTTGGCCAGTGGCGACTCCGGCATACCTGTGCGAGACGAGACGAGACGAGACGAGACTTAGGGCTTAATGAAGGAGGTGTTTGACAGTCTGGTGAGGGATGGAAGATAAAGATAAAATAAACGACTCAGAAGTCAAGACTAGGATTCAGGAGCGAGCGACTTCACAGATTGTGGAGGAAATACTACACAAATGCACTCCATTACCAAGCATATGCTGTCTCTGCTTCCTAATCTCCCCCAAAATACACTCTCGCCTCTCATATATACGCATTTTGTCCATGTATCAACCCCCATACACACACACAGAGAGTGACACACACATACACACACATATATATTGCTGCTGTGGTATCAGTATTAGACTGTGAGCTCTCGTATCCTGCAGTTATTGCGAGGCCGAGGCGACCGAAACCAGACAATTATAAGAACTGTGAAGAGTCGCGGCCCCGCAAATGATTAGAAAAGAGAGAACGGGTGAGAGAAAAAAAAGATAAAGAGAAAAAAGGGGATGAGGGTGAAAATCCCTGCTATAGAGCCAATATCATCGCTCCAAACTGCTCCTGAGAGCCTATTTTAGTCCTGGGGGTCGCTGTGTGTTTTGTGTGTGTGTGTGTGTGTCCAGCAGCTGGTGTCGTGATATGACGGACAGGTCATATACTGATGGTTTAACCCTTTAAGGTACGACTCAACCATTTGGTCAAACCACACTTTAAGTCACGGTATCTCATTGAAAAATGCATCAAGCTGAACTCTAACTTTAACACCAACACTACATTAATGTGACTTTATGAATTATGGAAACCAGGTTTATTATGAACAGACGTCTCAACCGTTTGGTAGAGGCCTGTATCTGAAATACTGTAGGGTCTAATTAAAAAAATAAATTAATGGGAAACATTAGTACAATTTGACGCATTTTTCATCTTCCTATGATAAAGGGCCTCAGACTAGGAAGCTCGATTATGAAACTTGCAAAACGACAAGAAATACGCCAAATCCAAGATGGCGGACTTCCTGCTGAGTTGAGGTCATGGCGTCAAGAGGATTTTTTTCTTTGTCTCGGGCCGGGGCAATATACCCACAGAATTTCAAGAACTTCGGCGCAAGTAAAATTTCTGCACGCTCCATAGGGACCTGACCTGTGGGGGGCGCTACTGAGCCATTTTGCGTTGGTTTTTCACAAGTCAATTATTTTATAAAATGTTTCGCCTGTTCAATATTTGCATTAAAAAAAATATTTTGCAGACTGCAAATCATGTTTATGTTTTGAAATCATGTTTTTTTTGCATGTGGCGCCACCTACCGCCGTCTACCAATCATTGCAGTCAGGAGTAGAGTCTCAGCTGCCGAGCAACCACGGGTTGCCAGTTCCGTCAGAAAACGACAACCTAAAATACCTCTGAGTTTTGAATTTGAATGTAGTAACGGTTTTTGGCCACATTCTTACATATGGCGCCTTTAAAACTGCGCTTTTCTAGTTTCGAGCACTAATATCAGCGATATGGCCTAAGTTCAGCTGTAATTTAAATGTTCAAATTAGTCAAACCTCAGCTCAAAAGTCAAAAGAAATTTTTTTTTTAAAGAAAAGAAAACTATACTGCAATAATCCAAACTAGCTTGCGTAGAGACTCACACAGTGGCACAGTCACAAAAACCTCTCCAAACCTCCTCGGTACACAAAACCCTCTTTCACTCACTCTCTCTTACAAACACTGCGACTTTGATCATAATCTCAATTCATTTTGACGGCCCCACACACACACACACACACACACACTCATATACAGATGCTGCTGGGAGAGAGCAGTGTGTGTGTGTGTGTGTGTGTGTGTGTGTGTGTGTGTGTGTGTGTGTGTGAGCGTATATATGTGGTCCAGGTCTCCAGTGACAGACCAATCAGCGGAGAGATAAAGCCAGTATGATGCTTTAGCCTGGTAACCCACGGTGACCCATTTAATCCCAGCGGCCGGTGCTCATGATGGAATTCAATTGATCAATCATGTAGCTCTGATGGCACCATTTCAGTCAGCTTATTGCTTTCTGCTGTCTCTCTGCCACTTACTTACACACACACACACACACACACATAGACAGACACACACACACCGAGGGAGAGACCCACAAAGAACCACCAGGGAAAGACAAAGTAGAGCTACTGTAACTGAGCAGGAGTAACAACGCTTTTTTACTAATATTATTGATAATCAATACTGTCCATTCATCTGTATTTGTGTGTGTGTGTATGTGTGTGTGTGTGTGTGTGTGTGTGTGTGTGTGTGTGTGGGTGGGTACACCCTGATATCCGGCTGGTCTCATTGTATCCATGGATGGGTAAAGAAACTCATTGCCGTGACGGGTTAAATCCTATTCACTGTCGGATACACACGCACACACACACACACATACACATGCATGCACGCACGCACGCACACACACACACACACACAGCTGCCTCTATCTCTGTGAGTCAGTCTCAGAAGGGAAGCGCTTCTCTTCCCTCTTTTTCCGAGCAGAACAAAACAAACAATGAGCCCTTATTGTTCTCTCCTTTCTTTCTTGCCTTTTTTCCTCACTCTCTCTTGTGTTCGCGCTCACATCTCGGGGGCCTTGGCTCCGCCTACATTTGCCATATTTCAACAAACCCGGGGAACAGTTGGACGGGGTTGTGAGTTTGAGTCCAATTCCTATCATAACCCTCAATCTAAACCCTTAATCTTAACTGGCCCAAGTGTTGAGGGTTATTTTGTACACTTAGAAATGGGACACCCCTTAAATGCAGATACGTCTTCAGACTGCAGGGGGCAGAATAACGAGAAAGCTGCGTCCAGTCAAGAAGAAGAAGAGCGCATTTACGTCAGGATTATTTATTACGATCCGTTTGTCAGTCAAGTTATAAGATGATACTGTTGAAAAGTAAACGATAGCAAACGATCGCTTGCGCGCACCGGCCGGCTATTGACAAAAGATCGTAAAAAAATAAAAATAAATGTTACGCAACAATGACGTCAGTAATCCATAATATAGGCCTAAACTAAGATAATACACAAATAAAATACTTAATTTGTAGCGTACTCGTTTCGCTGCTGTCGGCGCCATCTTTGTTATGTCAAAACACGCAGTGCATTCTGGGTAGCCCTTGCTCCCAAGGGTGGTCTCGGAAAATCTCAATATTGAGGGCGATACAGCCCTTAAACTTGCCCCTCAACTTAATTTTTTCTGAGAATCGGGACAGCACTTGTACTAGAGGGAGCGCAGATTTTTGAGATTGAGGGTTAAGCAAGGAATTGGAATTCACACCAAGTCTCTCTGTGTGTGTGTGTGTGTGTGTGTGTGTGTGTGTGTGTGTGTGTGTGTGTGTGTGTGTGTGTGTGTGTGTGTGTGTGTGTGTGTTCCATCTCAACTCCAGAGATCAAAGTTTCTAGAAGATGTCACGATGAACGCACACAGGGAGGTGAGAGGTCAGCTATAGACATACGTTCTGGGTTGAACGCATCCGACGCTATTTCGTGTTATTATTTATGCAACATATGGTTTTGGCGCAATCGCGATATACTGTGTCCACAATGCAGCATATAAGAAACACTCCTGTCAAGAAGTGGCACCACCTGTTCTGCCCTCTGCATCTATGTCACACACACACACACATGCACGAACACACACACAGTGTGTGTCAGAGAATAGGTTGAGATACAATAGTCCCCTTTTGGCCCCACAAGTCAAGTTCTTCCATTCACTGCCATTCATCTCCATTCTGTCGCCGGTCAAACCCCCACTTCCCCTCTCTTTGGCTGGGGGGCACAGGTCACCACAGGGCTTTACCCCCACACACACACACACATACACACACACACACACACACACACACACACACACACACACACACACACACACACACACACACACACTCCTGCTGCCAACACACACACACCCTAAGAACCTTCCTGTGTTCCCATCACTTAGCTCACACAGCTGGCATTTTCTACGCTTTCTCTGTACAGTTTCCAGCAGAAATCGTGAAATTGTACGATATATTTATAAGATATCGAGATCAGCACTTTCAAAATAAAATGTACCAAAATGATCGAGACATGAGTCTCCAGGTTTGGGAAAGTCAATGTCAAAGTGTTTGTATGTAGGTGTATGAGAAAATGAGTGTAGTTATGGACTCAATCGCGTGTTTTTTTTTCATGTATTTTGTTAATTATGGTCTGAATAAAAAATACTTCATTTTGACATATATATACCACTTTTGATGTTCTTTTTGCAATCTTATCTTATATTGTTATTGTTTTGTACTTTGTTGTTATTGTAATTTGTGCAATTGTGGAGCAACCTGGAACAATCATTTCCTTCGGGATTAATAACGTTACATCTTATCTTATGTTGTAGGTCTCATTTGGCACATTGGATGTATGTATAAAACTACTTATTTCATTTTGATATAAATATTAGTGTTCAATAAAACAGTTTATGCCTTTGTTTCAAAGTTCCAAAAGCAACCACAGGGTGGCTGCACTAAGCTGTAGGACGCAGGCCGATTTAAGCGTACGACTCCTTCTTTGAATAATTACAGCCAATAAAATGACGCTATCGTCGCCAACGTTAGATTGACAGCACTGTCAGCCAATCATAATCCAGCAGAGCGCAGGTATTTGACAGGCTGCTGTATGTGGGGACTGTAATGCTTCCTTCAGGGTCCTAATCAACGTGCGGTAGAAACGCCCGGAATGATGTGAGTGTAACACAGGAAGTCCGTCTTAACCGGATATAGGGTTGTTTTCGCCGCGATATCAACTTTTGCCGGAGAAACGAGAAAGGTAAGCGCTGTTTTTACAGAAGTCGTTCGCCGTAGCGACTCCTGT
Source organism: Microchirus variegatus (assembly GCF_963457635.1). NCBI lineage: Eukaryota > Metazoa > Chordata > Actinopteri > Pleuronectiformes > Soleidae > Microchirus > Microchirus variegatus. The sequence goes on from NC_139824.1 coordinate 15,192,665, forward strand.
GGCTTTTTATATCTCTGTGGTGCTTTGGAAGTAGTGAATCTGTGGAGTCTTTGCGTTTATTTGCGCTGTATGTTGTGTGTTCTGTTTGGAGGGTTTTCACCGACGTCACGGTCGGGGCAGTAACCCGGATGCGCGGCCATATTGGAAGTACTCAGAGGTAAAAAAACGGCGATGGATAAATGTCCGAAACCACAGAAAAGCTCCTTAAAACGCGTTATAGATGCAAAGGCATACAGGGAAGGACTTTATCCACAGGAAAGCGTACGATATTTGGAAAAGTCACGGTTCATTGGCGGTGCAGATCCATACGAGGTGGCTCCCTCGTCTTGGAGCAATGGGACAGTCTTCCGTCTATTGCGTCAATAACGTCTTTATTCAACCTAACCTTAACTGTATAATATAATTTTATATATCAGAGTATCCAAGCTGTAACGTCAGCCAAGAGTTTTTCATTTCAATGACCTACAGTTTGATATGCATTAGTCCACAGACCACAGTCTATATCTATATACACTGTACACTATATGAATGATTGTGATGATTATTATCATCACACTAGAAAATTAGTTCAACCCAAACCGCGTCACATGTGTTTTTCAAATTACAGTAACTCCTTGCGTATGTAATCATTTGAACTGCCCCTGAAAGTATATGAATATATCTATTATTATGGCGCTAAAAGGGTTAAGAGCTGCTGCTATCACTTATCTGGGCCGAACTAATTTGGATGTTGTCCAGATTTTTGCTGGTTTTTCGCATCGTTAACCACAATCGCTTCCGTTCCTCTGATAACTTTTGACATTGTTCTCCCTGATTTGTTATAACTTTTGGTAGTCTATAAAACAACAAATGTTATTCCAAATGACCAGTTGTTATAGGCAAAAACATGGCAATAATTGATAATTTCCTTTCGTTCTACATCAGGATCTGCTTGATAGCAATTATTTAAATATCTAGTAATTAATTTAGTTGTTATTTGAGCTGTGTTTGTCACATTGAAGTGCAGTATTCCACAATATTTTCCCCCAATTGGGGCACCTTCACTCTTAAATAAGAGAGAACTGCATGTATTGTGGTGTGAACACGTGAACCGTGATTTAGTGTCTCTCTTTAGAGAGTGTTTACTGACATTTATGAAGTGAGAAGTAGACAATTTTTTCCCCCATAGACTTCCATTCCATTCAGCACAAATGCTAACTTTATAGGATATTTATATTAAACCTAACCTCAGGCTTAACCTCAATTATATCCTGGTCCCTAACTTTTAAAAAAAACTTTTTTATGGTGTCGATGTGAATATCTTTTTATATTGTACTTTTTTTGGAGGGAATGCATCTTTATTATTTAATATTATCCTTATCTTTACCGTATTTGCTGCTGTAACAATGTACATTTCCCCATTGTGGCAGAAATAAAGGACTAACTTATCTTATAAGATCTGAAACTTGCGATTGAGAGTCTACTGACCTTTATCAAGTCAAGTGAGAAGTAGACTCTTTTTTTCCCCCCATAGACTTCCATTCAGCGCTAATGCTAACTTATATTTATCCTAATCCTAACCTCAGGTTTAACCTCAATCCTATCCTGGTCGCTAACCCTAACCTCATAGTCAGTGGGTTTAAATTGGAGTTAGATGGAAGAGTTATTAGGAAGGGAACCGTGCAATTTCCATTTTTATACAGTCTGTCCTTTAAAAAAACAACCATTCACAAATCAACAAATGACTCCGACAGTTGTATAGAGATGCATAAAGACACTATCATGACTAAATGTGACATGTTTAGTTGCTTGTTGATATGGATATAACAACAAAGTGTGTGTGTTGGCCCTCACCTGCAGCGTGATGTCTCTTTCCTTCCCCTCTGTGTGTCTACAAATGTCCATACAGTCAAGCATATGGGTGCGAGTGTGTCGAGAGGAGCTTGTGTTTGTGTATATTTGTCTGTCCGTGTCAGTGCATGCTGTTCCCCCCGCCGCCCCTTGCTGTGTGTGTGTGTCGTTATCCAGCGGGGGCTGCTCTAATGGAAGCTGTGATTAGCAATGCTGTTAATTAGACCACAGAGCCGACCGCGCAGACCTCTGCCACACACACAGACACACACACACACACACACACTGCAGATAAAACACACGCGATGCCCAACGACACAATGCGGATGCTTTCTGAATGCTCCACTGGAACGTGAAGGGATGCAGTGTTTTTGATACGACTGCGAAAAAACACACAAGGTCCACTCAGTGAAAAAAACACTCGCACACCACACGACAACACGGTGTGAGCGTGTTGCACTCGGGGAAGAACAAAGCAACGTAATCATGCTGTTAATTATGTTACAGAGATTTTACTTTGACCACACGGAGGCATTATTGGAGCACACATAACAGTGTGTGCAAATATACAGTACATTATTTTTAATACCCTCCAGACTGTTTTATAGCAGATGAAATAGCTATAAGCTGATACCTTAACTTTGTTAGTTACGTCTGTGCTTTTTGTCCCATTATAGTAAAAAATGTGGTTTCCATCCACAATTGAATATTAGGAGTTGGGCATAATATAAAGATAAACACACATTGGCTCTGATTTTCCATTCAGGTGCTATTAAATCCTTCAATGCTTTTGTTTTTGTTGATACACACATACAGCTTTTATCACTTTGCTGAAGCGTAAAAACCTTTTAGTCATATTTTGACTTTTCCGACTTTCTTTGTGTGTTTTTTGTTGTTGTTGTATTTACTTCTTTGTGCAGATTTAAGATGCCGGTTTCTCTGATTGGGGGTCATTTTGACAGAAGCGACGCATTATGAGCCATTGTTTGTGTGAAGTGGAAGTCTCTAGAACAAACCTCATCATTATTAAACTGTGTGTGTGTTTGTGTGTGTGTGTGTGTCAGAGTCGTGGTGGTTAAGTGGGCTGTATCAAAATGTTCAAGGTGCACCTGGGATTCATCCTGGAACCTGCTGACGTGTTTTGGAAATTCATCACGAGTGGGAAGGACCCCATACTGTATATGTGTGTGTGTGTGTTAGTGTGAGAAAGAGAGAGCAAGAAATAGCCCCTGGTGGCGTTCTGTCACCCCCCCTCGCTCCGACATCTGGTCCTGTCTCATTTACCGTAGGAGACTGTCTGCGTGATGGCTTTTTAATGCCACTGACACTGCCACGTACACACACACACACTCACAAACATACACAAAGACACATGTACAGTAGCTGTGACCCCCCCCCCCCCACCACCACCACCACCTCACAAGCTCACACCTCTAATTAGCATATAACATTGATCCAATATGACAGTGTACATGATCAATAGTGCATGCATAAAACTCCTGTTGGTTAATAAATAGGGATTTCTTCTTCTTATGCAGATGTTTGATTTAAAACACACACACATGATTTTCACACACACACACGATGAAGACGATGTTTTCTTGCTCTTACCTTCGTCCCTCTTCCTCTTGCCTACATCAGCGGCCGAGCTAATACCCAGAATGCCGCTGATGGAGTACGAGGAGCCGGCCGAGTCGTTGGTCACCGCCGACACCTGTGTGGCAGCCACGGACGTCGCTGCGTAGAGATCACACAACAGAAAAGAAGAAAAAGGAGAAAAAGTTAGTGGGATTTTAAATTCTAACTTCAGGTTTGACTTTCTACTGTTAAAGGACTATTCGTAGACTATTGCACGTACACATAAATACACATATCGGTGGCATCGGAAGTAAGAGAATCAAGAGGCTTTAAGTACACAAAGAACTGCTCTTTTTTTGATCAAAAGTGCACATAAATTAATGTATTATGTCCTATGCAGTGTGTTTTCAAGACAAAATGTCATCGCCTTATAGAATTAATTGACTTCAGACGATACCGAAACAACGCATTGCAAATGTCTACCAACTTTTTAAAGATTTGGTCGAGAAAAGGCAACAATGTTTTTATTGTGACTTCTCGCACTTAAATCCAGGGGCTGTTGTTAAACACAGATGTAAGATTCAACATTTGTGACACCAGGTTTCACTGCTCTACACTTTTAGAAATTAGGGTTCCAAAAGGGTCCTTCTACAAGGGCTGAGGTTCTACCATGGAACCATTTGCTTCTGAAAAACCCTTTTCCGAAGAAAGGGTTTTTCAAGTGTTCTTGGTTACACTAATGGTTCCAGTAAGAACCATTTTGATCCAGAGAACCCTTTAAAACCCCTTTACTGAATAAAGGGTTTTAAAAGGGTTCTTGGTCGAACCCTCCAAAAGGGTTCCAGGTGGAACCTTTATAAAAAGGTTCTACCTGGAGCCAAAAAGGGTTCTCCGATGAGGACAAGCCGAAGAACCTTATATGGTTCTACTTAGTACTTTTATTTCTAAGAGTGTAGAGTCACTTTTCAGTCTATATCATACATCTGTGTTTTCATCTTAAAACAGACTGATGGAAACCTACCAATAACACATTCATTTATTAGTAACAGCCCCCCTGATTTAGTGCGAGAAGACACAATACACGCATAAAAGTTGCCTTTTCTTGACCAAATCTTTAAAAAGTTGGTTGACATTTGCGATGCTTGGTTTCGGCTAAAAGCAACACTGTCGGTATCATCTGAAGTTACTATCTGAACGCGTACATTTGATTTTCAAGCTTATTCCGTAAGGCAACGACATTTTGTCTTCAAAACACATGGAAACCTACTAATAATACATGCATTTAAGTGCACTTTTGATCAAAAAACGCCTCTCGATTCTCTTACTGATGCCACCTGAAAAACACTGTGGAAGACAAAACCCTCTGAGTGACAGCCACGTGATTTTAAGCCTACATCCTGTTTATTGTCTTCATAAACACAGCACATTGCACTTTAATCCTCTCGAACCTTTACTGGGCTCTACGGAATGAAGTGAAGCCACAGAGGACGCCACAGAAAGTCTGTCTCGTTGTCTTTCTCTGTAATCTTCTCGAGTTCCTCACTGGGTGACACGGCGGCATACTTGTCAAACGCTTTAGTGCCACACACACACACACAGCCCCTTATCTGTGCCCCTGTAAGCGGACGTGGGGTCGCTGAGTGACAGTATGGTATCCCAGGAGGGACAGAAAGGTGTGGAGACAGACATCCTAATCCTCTCTCTCTCTCTCCCTGCAGACCCACCGAACACAGAAAGACGAAAAAAATAAATAAAAAATAAAAAAAACCTGACAACAAACCAGAGGATCAAGGTTCTTGTTAGCCGCTACTCTTTTCACTAACAACACGGCAGAGTATAATGAATGCATATCCCTCCTTTTTCCATCACTTGATTTACCACTTCAATTATCTGATTTTTCTTTCTCTTTCTTTTCAGTCTAGTAACGTCTACGCTTTTATTCTGCAAATCCAAATGTTCAATTTTCCGCCTGCGAGTGGGACCCATTTATCTGTGTAATCTCTAAGTGTGTGTGTGTGTGCGTGTGTGTGTACGTATGTATGAGTGTGTGTCTGCTAAATGTGTGTCAAAGGCAGGAGTCGGGGAGCAGCGTGTGTGAAATTAATTTAGATTAATAGACAAAGTGCGATGATGGCGATAAGAGAGACACCAGCACACAATCCACTGCAGGACAAAGGGAGGAGGAGGCGAGGGAAGGAAGGAGGGAGGGAGGGAGGGAAAAGCTCTCATATTTATTTCCACTCCTGAGATATTCATCGACTAAGAAGCAATAGTGTTCTTATCATTGTTGTCGGGTTAGCGCGATTTAAAATATAAACCTGTTCTAATTTAAAAATGTCACCTTTTAATCACCTCACGTCGACAATTGAGTCACATTTTCTTCCGTTTTCTTGTGGCTGGGAGTTTGCTGTGGGCTCCCACTTATGTGAATACAAATTCATTTCGGATTATTTGGCACAAAGACGCGGCGCGGCCCGTAAACAGACCAGTAAAAATGTATTATGATCTGCTGCGAGGCAGTTACACATGATTAAGTGATTCGGTGGCAAAAAGGCACATTTTACAGTTAATCACATTACACCACAAGCCTGATAAAAATGGACCTTTGTGACCCTTGAGGCTTTGGTATGGTAGTTGCCCGTTTTTTTCTTCTTTTCAATTTATAATCCTGCCTGGATTTAAACCAGAATATGAATATAAATATAGCGGGCATGACGATAATGGTGTTAATAAGCTTTGTTTTGGTGCATTATTATTAAATTGTTTCAGGTCCTTGTTTAAGGAGGGAGTTATAACAAAGATCCAACGTTGCCGTGATGTCACACTCCCTCCCATATTATTGTGAAGCCAGGGTTGTAGCAGGGTTTTTGTGTTTTTTTTTTGGATTATGTTGTACTATGTTGTACTAGGTGTGGCTGAAAAATATTGATTTTTGGTGATATATATCGTCGTCCTTTGTTGTGCAATATTTAATCAATACACCAGGTCAAATGTTGATGTTTTAATTAACTAATTAACAAATGAATGAGGGGAAACTTAAGGGTGGAAGTTACCTGGCTGAAGGAGAGGGAGTTTACTGCGGAGAAAGCTACGTTTAATTGATGCTACATCCACGTTTCAATACAATTCAGGAATCGCGATTCTAATCATCCACGATTCTGAATTGATTCATAAACTTTTTTCTATTTTGAAAAACCACACAAAACTTATTATCTTATACAAACTGTATTATTTTGATGCCATAATTTGCCTTAACACACTATGCATTGCATCAATTTTTTAATGGAGAATCGTATGAATCGAATCACGATTCGAATCACGACCCTAAGAATCGGAATGGAATGGAATCGTGAGCCACCCAAAGATTCACATCCCTAATAGACTTTATGCACTTTGTTCTCTATGTTGTGATTAAATAGAGAAATCCTGCACTTTATCGTGACATCGTTATATCGATTGTCTTGCAACAGATTATCACAGAATCTTCTTGTATCGTGATGTTATTGGCATCGTGGACCGTGTGTCGCGTACCCTCGTACCCTCTGATTCTCACCCCTATGTACAGGTCGCACGTGCACTGAAGCAGCATCTCAGAAATGTCAGTCTACCAACATAACTGGCCAAAAACAACCTATTTTTTGGACACATTGTCACAAATATCCTGGTGAATGTTATTCCCTTTAAAGCGGAGGTCAGTTAACGTCTATAATTCCAATTTTTCCGCAGTTCTAATCTAAATACAGCAGCACAGTCGCTCCACAAAATCCTGAGAGATTCATCACACGGTTGTCTGTTTTCGCTTTTGACGGACAGAAGCGGGGTTTCATTGCGGCGACCTACCTAAACTGTGAGCCGACACTGAGCCCGTTTGGCCCGGCTGCTGAACCTTAGTCCGAATGATCCTGCAGGAAAAGAGAGAGGAGATATTAGTGTGTGTGTGTGTGTGTGTGTGTGTGTGAGAGAGAGAGGATTCTGAGTGACAAAGAGAACATGACCATCGTGGGAGCGCGAAACTGTGTGTGTGTGAAGTGGCTGAGGCAAGGCTGACATGGCAGAGGGGCCTCACACTTCCTGCTTGGCTGCTCATGCAAGCCTTTTTTTTCTCTCTCTCTCTCTCTCCCCTCATTCTTTCCCCTTCCTCCCTCTTTTCCTCTCCTCTCCCTTCCTTTTTCTATTTCTTCCCTTGCTCGCACACACCTTTCTTCCCTTTTGTCTGCTCACTCCTTCTCTCTCTCTCTCTCTCTTATTTCCCCATCCCTCTCTCTCTCTCTCTCTCTCTCTCTTTGCCTCTATGCTCAGGGGAAAAGGTTGTCATTGTACCATCGTGTTGAACCACTGAGCTGCAGCCACTTCATACATATGGAGACCGGGGCCTCTTTGGTATTCTCTTTTTCACACACACACACACACACACACACATGCATAAAACGAACATGTCTTATGTTTCCTAAACTCAGTACCTGTTGCTATAAATTGATCCTCACACACACACACACACACACACATACGGATGACACAGATTGTCGTACCTGTTGATGGAGCTGACGCTGGGCACGCTGTCGTTGTCGCACACTCTCTCGGCCAAGAGCCTGTCCCGGATCTCCCAGGCAAACATGGTGGGGTTTTGGCGTTTGTAATCGGCGATCTTGTCGACCACTTTGGGTGTAGCAACCTTTGGTTTGGATCCCCCGATCACGCCGGGGCGGATACTGCCCGTTTCATAGTACCTGTAGTAAACGTATGAGTTGAAATAAGTGGGTGTGTGACCGTGAGTCAGGTGCTATTTTTGGTCCATTTTAAGAGCTCTTAATCGAGGAGTTGTTCATTGTTTGCGTTTTATTGGATTTTTCTACAGAAATGAATGAAGTTTGGTGATCTCAGTGGATAGAATTGGACAAAGTGCTTCCGATTCTCCTGGATGATTAATCGTTTTGAAGCTTTTTTCATGATTAAAACAAGATTTCTGATTGTTTTAGCTTCTTAAATGTGAATATTTCCTCAGTTTCTTTGCTCCACATAACAAAGAAATCATTAAAACTCGGCAAAAATCGTAATTTCCAGGTTTGACAAACACTGATCAACGTTTTTTGACATTTTATGGACCAAACGAATAATGGATAAAATAATCGTTAGTTGCTATTAGCATCTTGCTGTCTTGATTAAAAGTTTTTTAGAGTGAAATGGACTCCAGACGACTGGGGCCTCCGTCATGTAAACCTCAGCTGGAGTGGAGATTGTTGATTTCTGTCATGTCAGCATTGAATTTAGACAGATTTAATGATAAGAAAGGGTTGTGTTTTCTACTCCAGTTTCCTGAGTCAGTTCTGCGTTGTTGTCTGTGATCTTTTGGGACGTTTAGTTTTACACCTTTTTATGACGTCAGAGGGACAGGAGGACACACCTGGATGAATAAGATGTTAGCCGTGATGTCGAGTCAGTGACGGTGTCGGATAAAAATGACGACACCTGTGAACCTGAGGTTTTTTTCTTTGATAATTTACCATCGTGAAAAGAAAAGTGTGGCACACGGACACACACACTCAGACTCAGGCATTTCATGTCCACCACCACCACCACGGCTATTTCATGAATGTATTTGCATGCAGAAGGACCATGGGGGCAGGGGTTGGGAGGACAGCAAATGCGCTACTCAGCTTGCAAAAAAAAAAGGAGGGATGCTGTGTGTGTGGATGCAGGCTGTCAGTCAGTCTTAAACCTCCTCTCTCTCCCTGCTTGCTGTATGGCAGAGTAATCCTTTCCATGAAGATATGTGTTCCTGTAAATGTGCGTTTCCTTGTCTTTCTTTTAAAGTGTGTGCTGCAGAGTGTTGTGTGTGTGTTGTTGTTGTTGTTGCATAAACACGCAGCTAAAGGGAAAGAAAACAATCTTATTTTCAATTGGAGAACTATTTAAATTATTCACAGCTGAATCATCGGCGAATAAACAAACGCGGTTATTGATATCCGCAGAATGATGAGCCGACACACACACACACACACACGCGCGGGATGGTAGAGTTGGTGTTTTTGTTCTGCCGGTACCAGAGAGACAGAGAGGAAAGGATAAAACAACCCTCCTCCTTCCCTTCCCTTCCTTCCATCCCTCCCTCGATCCCCTCTCCTCCCCCTCACAGTAACGCTTCAGTGAGTTGAACGGCCAGGACAGGAGAGAGAGAGGGAGGCGAGGGAGAACAATGAGCTACACATTTTTTGATATAGCTGAGGGTCGCTGTAGCTAATCCTTCTCCTCCGTCCCCACAAATGGTCTTTTTTCTTCCTCTTTCCTGAACTCTTCTTTTTAACACGCCTTTTTTTTCCCCCCTTTTGATTGTGTTCCTTGTTCTTGTCTTTCTACTATTCTCCATCTCCCTGTCTTTTTTTTTTATTTGGGAGGTGGGGGGGGGGGCAGGTTTGCAGAAATATGGTGCCAATTTCATTTTGATGCTAATTCCAAAAAGTGATGAATCTTTTCCCCTTTTGTCCTCCTTTCTTCTGTGGGGGACGGAATGAGCAGGGATTTGCTCTTGAATTTAGCTTTGAAAAGGCAGGAAGAGAAATGGGCAGGAGGGGGGGGGGGCAGAGGAGACAAAAATATATGGAGAGGGGTCAGAGGAGAGGAAGGTAAGAAAGAGAGTGAGAAATAAGGGGAAGTGAAGGTAGACGGAGCTGTGTGTGTTGATGGGATTGAATCGGTGACAGAAAACGTCTCTAAATGAGTGCATGTCATGATGCAGGTGTCACAGTCTGACACGTGGAGCCACGATGACTCAGCAACGACTCAGCAATGAAACCGCTGTAAAGGTGCAACTGTTGACTGTAGGTGGTTTCAGTGTGGCTATGTGAGGAAATGTCATTTTGTGACTTTGCGGTGACTTTCAGATTATGACCAAAGTGACACAAACTTTCTGCCATCTAAAAGCATGTGCTCCGTGGACTTTGGTGCAGCTGAATGACTTTACAAACTTCCGTCCACAGCTGGAAAAGTCTGTCTAAAAGTCAGATAAAACAGTGTCCACATTCTTAAGTTTCAAGCAGGTGCACACATGTTTTTAGTTTAGCTTTAGGAAGCGGCTAAAATCAGTTTTTCTCGTGTCCCTGCCGGCAGAAATATCCGTCAGTATGTTTACATGCACAGTTTAATCAAGCTATGGCCATAGTCTGACTAAGACGAGCAATCAGACTACTCGTAGTTTGATTTCAGGCAACAGTACTGCAGTTTATACGTCGGGAGGAAGTTTTGGTGCATGCGCAGAACGCCAAGTCCGACTCAAGTCTGATTATGTGTATACATGCAGGAGTAATCGGACTATGAATGGCATTATCCCGGTATGTTAGTCTGACTAAGACTAGCTCCATTTTAGTCAGACTAATGTGTTTACATGACGTTAAGAAAACCGAATTATTGTCTTAGTCGGACTAAAATCTGACTTTTAGAATGCAATGCTGAATTCAAAACCCTTCCCCGTCTCTTGTATGCGTTTCATACTTTTTAGATCCACCCTAGCAATACTGATTCATCAATATGTATTAAGAGTTATGAGCATCTTGCTGTCTGTATTAGTCGGACTAACGTCTTAACATGACCTTAAGAAAACCAAGTTATTGTCAGACTAAAATCAGACTTTTAACATAGATGTAAAGTCAGTAACTCCTACTACCATATTGAACTATCCCTTTACGCAGTCCCATGCCACGCAGAAATATAAACTGTGAATACTTAAGAGTGAGTGTATGGTCATCTGTGCTTCTTACCTGCCCAGTATCTTGCTGACACAGCCGTGACTGACTCGTAGCTGGCGTGAGATGTCGCAGGGCCGAACCCCTTGGTGGGCGAGTTCTACGATGCGCTGTCGCACAACGTCGGGGAGGGGCCGGCCGTTTACGAACACGCCCCCGAGCTGGTTCACGCCACCATGTCCTAATAGAAGGGAGAAGACACGAATCACAGTGAGTGTGTGTCAGAGAACGGTCATAGCTGTACAGTTTAGACATTAGTTTTCATGCATTGCTTTTGGTTTTCATTAGTGTCCAAAACTTAGCTTTTTTATCCCATAACTCCCATTAACTTTTGATCAAAGTCAATTTGTCGTCAGTGAGCCAGAGCTATGGTGCTGCCTCAAAACAAGTTATTTTTAGACTAATAGTGACATGTAAATAAAATTAAATGGGTTTTAATAATTTGATACCTAAGAAATCTCAAATGGCACAGAGTGTGCCAAACTGTGCCAAACGAGAGAACGCCCAGACTTTACTCTTTACTAAAACCTCTGTCATTTTACTCTGCTTCACTTCAGCAGCATCAGCACAGCTCATGTCCACATGTTGTTACATGACCCCCATGTGTTTTTAAGCTCCTACTGCATATTTTAAAGGTGATTTTTACTTTAAAATGCAATATTTTTTAGGCGAGAGAAAAAAATCCTTCATTTATACTTGGTTCCATGTCCATTTACTCGAACACAGTGGCATATACAGTGAAAGTGTTATCTTTATTTTGATACCAAAATAATCTACATTGAGCTTTTAACTGCAGAGATTTGCTCTATTTAGTTTGGGCATGTCATTTTGACTGCAAAAAGAGGGTCAGGGAAGTCGAGGCTAATGGATCATTCCAACAAACATGTTCTTTGTGATAGTATAGACTGTGTTACAGGGGCATTTTATGTATGTTTATATCATTTGATGAGCTCATTTCAGGCATTTTCCAAATGAATGAAACAAAACATGAATATTTGTCTATACTGTTAACTTTGCTCATCTCAGACTTTGACAGTTTGAGTCAGTATCACACAGCTGCTGATCTCCAGTCAGTGCATTCACATTCTCTTTCTTATTCGTCCTGCTCGGCATAATTAAGTGCAAACTTTACCCATTTTCACCTGGGGTAGAGTGAGCTAAGAAGGGGATTTCAATTAATTATTGACCAAGGCGAGGCCTTGGTCCCTCACTGGAAGATACCCTTAATATCCCCCCTGAGGGATGAAGGGATAAAAGAAATTGATGGAAATGAATGAAAGAGAGCAGGACTTGTGTACGTTAGAATAAAAACACTGCTTAATCGCTGATAGATTTGGGTTTGCATTGTCGCTCTACCCTGTCAATCCTCTATTTCTTGTTAATTTATCAGACTGCATTGAACAGTAGTGACACAAGGCAGTGCATTGGATAAGAATGACCAAGCGAGTTGATTTTTTACAGAGATAAACTATAGTCTTGTCAGTCTGCAGCCACACAAACACGCACCGGACAAGAGGTCGAGTATTCCAAGGAGAGGTCACACAACACAACAGCCTGCCACATTCATATTAAGAGAGAAAAGAAGACAGAGAGGAGGCGAAGGGAATAAAAAGGAAGTAATGTGACATTAAAGATGCCATAAAACGCACCGTTATATGCTATATAACAACATAAATATATGACTTTTTTAGGTTTGTACTGCGGCTATGTGTGTGTGTGTGTGTGTGTGTATTTCACCAAAGGCAAGAGTATAAATCAAGTCGAATTTCTTTTTACCACATAATCCACTGGCCTTTGTATTAGCATAGTGATTACGTCTTTAGGGGAATACACACACACACACACACACACGCTAATCCTAGCTGTGGGGGTAATAGATTTTAAACACATTACCCCAGCAGGGATACCCCCTAAAACACCAAGCTGTCCCCCAAACCTGTTTGTCTGTTCCTAAAATACACACACCAACACACACACATATACACAGAATATTGTATAAACAGGTCTCTACATACTGAAGGATAAAGAAATGTTTAGTTCTGTGACATCCAACAAAGCTATTTGAAAAGGCCAGTGTGTATACTCTCTCTCTCTTTCATCAAGCTTTATTTTTTATTTATTTATTTTTTTAAAAAGATAGAAAAAGATGCTTAAATTATGCAGATGTCTGCTTCAGACAGGGCAAATTTGAAAAGCGATCATTTTTTTCTTTACAAAAGACAGAAAAACACACACAGAGCGAGACAGTCAGGGAGTCCTATCCATGTATGCAATGCCACAGTGACCTGACTTTAACCAAGACTAAGACTATAATAATAACACTGGTTTTGTGACTAAATAAATGCAAGATATTTGTTTTAGTCTTTAAGACAACAACAACAACAACAACAACTCATCACAACAGTCTCAGCTTCCCCACCTCAACAACTGGAGATGTGGGTTGTGTTGGAGGTGGAAAACAAACATTGTTAATATAATGGTGGGTTTTGACCACTGGGGAATAGAAATAGAATATGTTTGACCTCATTGCCTCTGCTTTAACCATTGTTTTTGTTGTTGTTGTTGTTAGCATTTAGCAACGCTGTCAGTGACTGGTGTGTACGTTAGAATTGCGAGTAAAACAACCGCACGTGTGTAATCAAGAGAGGGACGGTGGACTAAAAGAAACCTGGACTCAGCCATTCTGAGAGGTCAGAACCCACAGGTGCATTGTGGGTTACAGTAATAAATAGACTAGAAATGTTATATCTATACATTCATTCATCCGTCATCAGTCCATCACAGGGACACACTGTCCCACTCTCACTTATGGTCAATTTAGAGTGTCCAATTTGACTAATCAGTGTATTATGCACACAAAAAAATGTCTTCCGTCATGATTTTACTTGTAAATTAGGTCACAATGATTTGTCATCTTTAAAAAAGTGGGTTAAGTCTGGGGCAACATTGATCTGTTGTGATTTTTAGTGTCAAATGTGCAGGGATTTTACATTACAGGGATTAACATCCGTTAAAAATAAATGATATCATGTGTAATTTGGTCGTTCCCAATGAGTCGCTTGATATTGACGCGTACACTGTGCAAAATTCTGTCTTTGCAGTCTAACCACAGCCCTTCAAACGTTCAATCCACTCGAGATACGGGGGGCATCATTTCCATTTTAACGCCACTGAAATCCAGTGTTTCTCAAATGTAAGCTGCTTGTTTTTGATGGAAGTTTATAGTTGAAAGATATTTGGAAAGAAAGAAATAACTTTGCAGCCAGATGGCTGTGATGTTACTGTGATTTGACTCCTGTGTTGTCCTGAGATGCAAAGAGACGGAAAGAACGTGCTGACCTACATGGACAACTTTGAGTCTTTATCGCGCGCTTTTTGCTCGCTTGTGAAAACTCTGTATGCTTGTAAAAGGGGGCATTATTCCGTCCTCCTCTGTGTTGTTGTTGTTATTATTATTATTATTATTATTATTATTTACCTGAAACGTTTTCCTGCCTGCTTTGCTGAATGTTTTCTGAGGCCTACTGTGCTCTGTCCTCCTCGTCACCACAGGTATATCTGCAGAGAGAAGACTCTCCCTCTCTCTCGCTCACCTCTGTCTCCCACTCTTTTCTCAGATAAGAGTAAATGAAATGGTTCCTTTCACCACTTCCTATCTGGGCCAGGCCATGAAATACGCCTTGCTTTGTAAAGAGGTGCAGAGGAATGACTCGTCGTGACCCACAAAAAAAACCCGCCAAGATAACTATTTATTTACTTATCGGTGTGTTTACTCTCGGCATTAGACACTCGGGGCTCTTCACTATTCTTGACGTAGGCTATTATGGGGGATTATGTGTTTGAATTTTATTTTCCGAAGCCTATACATAGAGATAAATACAAGTATATGCATTTGAATCTCAGAATAACTTCTCATTTTAAGGACATTTTTACAGCTATTTACAGCATTTTATGGTGAAGGTGCACATTGCAGCTCACCCTTGTTGGACGCAAAACTCAAAATAAGTTTAGTTTGTCCATTGTGGGCTACTGTACTAATGGCTGCCTCTATAGAGCTGACCCAGGTCCTGATATCAATATATAAAAGGCTCATTCTGGGATTTAATTATTGTCAATTTCTGCCAAACACTGGACCTTTAAGGCGAAATAATCCCATACTTTGTGCAGAATGTTCTCAGTTTGACGGAGCTTCATCTATTCATCACTCCAATGTCCACTGTCCAGATTAGGGAGGGTTTGCTTCATATTAGATGCAAAGATTTTGCCAAATTAAGCAAATTATAGTTTTTAAGGCTATGAGTCTCTGGAGGGGGGGCGGGAGTGTTGGCACATGCAGCAGCTTCACTCTCATCCTGGAGAAAGTGAACTAGGGAGCAGAGACCGAGGTCATTATGCATTACTGTTGCATTTGTGTTTATTTACCCTTTTATATATGTGTATATATATAGGAGTCTGACTTTTAAAGGCCCAGCACCTCCTTAAATGTCTCATTGATTCACTGTTTCCGGAAGGAAAGGAAGAAATAAACATACAGAGATAAAGCAGAATATATTGGAGCTCCCCCCATCCAGAAAATAAGGTCCATTAGGCTCCATGTCTGCACCCCCCCCCCCCCCCACACACTAACCCTCCACCATCCACCATCACCATCCACCCCGCCCTCATCTGCCTCGTCACGGCCTGACGACTCAAAAATAAAGCGAAGAAATCGCAACAGAATCGTTTCTCTCTGTAATATATAAATAAATAAATATATATATAAATAGTTGCTTTTTAAAAAAATAAATAAATACAGGGAAGTAGAGAGATTACTTTTGGCTGAATCTTGCAGGGCAGAATACAGATGAACACATTTTCCTTGAGCAAACAATGAACAGATCTGTGAGATGTGTCAGTCAGGCCCTATAGTGTGTGTGTGCGTGTGCGTGTGTGTGTGTGTAAAAAAAAATATATATATATATACAAGACGTGAAAATATGGAATAATTAATATTTCGATTTATTTGTAAAAAAAAAAAAAAAAAACTGGTTAAAAAATGAAATCGATAAAAAAAATATCGCATGATATAGACGGAAAACGAAATATGCCTCAGGCGATTGTCCCATTGACTCCTATATTCACTTGCATATTGTCCATATAGTTCACAGTAAAGTTTTATTGTATTTTTATTAGTATTATTTTATATATTTATATAATTTTGCCAGCCAGAGTTTTTTTTTTCCTTCCCCCTTTTATTTGGGCGAACTTGTGACTCGATCACTATATATATAGTCGATTTATATAAATATATATATATATATGTATGTATGTAGAGAGAGAGAAAGAGAGAGTGTGGCCACAGCCTCGTCTACTTATTATTCAGCATGCCACTATTACCATTACAATATACGTGCTTATGAAATTCAGCTCATTATCATCACAATTACCTGGTATAGATTTTCTTTTTTTTTAAATAAAACATCACCGCTGGTCAACATGGTCCACCTTATAACAGGCCATAATAAAAAAAAAAAAAATAATATTTTTTAAATTGTTTAATAATGTTAAAACAGGCGAAATAAATAAATAATTAAATTAATAAAGTTTAGTTACACACACACACACACACACACACACACACACACACACACACACTCGCACTGATTTCCATTGTGAAGACGAAGCTTTTTTTGAACTTTAAAATTCTCTCACTCACACACACACACACACACACACACACACACACACACACACGCTGTGAAGTTCAGTCACTTTAATGAATAGAGAGAGAGAGAGGGATGGACTGAAATGTTGGGCGAGTGTGGATGTGCTCTCTCTCTCTCTCACACACACACACACACACACACACACACACACACACACACACACACACACACACACACACACACACACAGTCTTGACATTTCCCGGGTGTAATCGTTTTAAAGCGTCCCCGGGCTCTGACATATATAACTTTAGCTGCGCTCTGAATCGTCAGAGACGCGGATCATTGGCTTTTGGTGAAACGGTTCGCGGAGAAGGAAACGTGATTCGTTCTAGCTTTTGAATCTCAATCTGTGTCGGGTGTTTTTTTTCTTCTTTTCTTCTTTTGGTTAAATCCCGCAGGATAAACGCACCGTGTGAATCTCAGTCAGTCACAGTGAGATTCTCTGGGAATAAACGGTTTAGTTCTGCACTGAAATACCTGACTTTTAACAGTGTGTTCGTTTAAAAAATAATATTTAGTAAATTAGAGCCATTTCAACTGGACTTGCACTGCGGGAATTTGATATTAATTGAGGGGGAATGTATCTGCAAGGTAAAAGAATGGTTTGTATTTGCAGAAAACTGAACTTGGACAGGGGGAAAAAAAGGAAAAATCATGGCCCACTGTGTCACGACTGAGTGACCAAGTGTCTGCTGCACACACACACACTCTCACACTCTCTCTCACACACACACGCACATGCACCTGCTCTGCTGACGTGTCCTTGAGCAGGACACTGATGCTGCTCCTGCAGCCACACCACGCTGTGAGACGCAACCTGAGCTTTATGATCAGACCTGAGCGGATCTGCTCGTGCACCTGTGCTCTCTGTCTGTCTGTATGTGGAACACACTGCAAGTGTGTGTGTGTGTGTGTGTGTGTGTGTGTATGTGCGTGTGGATCAAGTTCAGCTTCCCGTCATGCTTTGTTAACCTCTCTCTCTCTCTTTCTCTTTCTCTCTCTGACCTCTGCGCCTCCTCTTCCTCCCAAAGAAAAAGACGCAGCAGCAGCAACAAACACAACCATGTCCACATTCGTTTCCAAAATATCCAGCTCTATGACTCCATCATTTTTAGTGCAAAAGTGCACGCGACATGGCACAGCATCAATTATAGTGATCAATCGAAATTAAAAACATAAATTAGGCCTATTTTTGCGCGTCATATCCAACACATCCACGTCCTAAAATATATATATATGAATGAATTATTTTTAATAAATTTCATTATTATTTATAACCACTGTTGCGCACTGTTTGAACAGATGAGTGAATGAATAAATCATTAAAAACACATTCAAATGAGGGATGTTTTCAGTGTGTGTGTGTGAATGTGGCTCAGTTGAGGACAGATTCAGTATAATATTATAATAATAATAATAATAATAAAAATGTATAAACTTACTGTGCATCGCCGCAAACGGGTCGTGTTTACAGTGAATCTCCATGTTTAAAGTGAGGCTGAAGAACTGCACGATATATGAAAAATACCACAGGGCTCTCCCGCGCTTCACGCGCCAGAGCGTGACCTCCGTTATGGTCCCCCTCCTTTCAAATTAGATAATTCGATGAATTAAAAATATCTTTATATATAATAATAACAGTAGCTCAGGTTGCTTTATCTCGAACTAGATTTTGTTAAAAAAAACAAAAAAAAACAAGTGTGCATCAGTGACGGGCTCCTTCCTCCTCCACCTCCTCCTCCTCCTCCTGTGGACGGGACACCACAGCTGCTCTGTCCTGGCGTCCACTCAACCAGAGGAGGGAAGACACAGCAGAGACGGAGCTCATTCCTTTAGCTCCACGTCAGTCCACGCATTCAATTAGTATTATTTTTTTTACTTTGACCAAAAGAGTTAAAATAATAAAAAAATGTTCATGAGCAAACAAAGTATAGTTCCCCTCTCCTCCTCTTCCTCCTCCTCTTCGCTCCGGTGACTGTGACCTCTGAACTGTGCTGAAGTTTCTCCTCTGAGTCTGTAGAAAAATATAATATAATAGTAGAAAAAAGCCAAATTTAAACCGATCCTTCAGGTGCTTTTTTTGGGTCTCCTTTAGGTCAAATGTGCGCCTCGTCCACGGCAGCTGTGACGCTTAAATCTCCCATCAGTGAAGCGAGGACGCGCTCACGTCCTGAAGTCTCATATCCACCGTGCAGAGGAAATAAGAAAAGAAAAAGAAAAGAAGAAATACGTGTTGTTGTTGTTGTTGTTGTTGTTGAATTTTTACGCAGATGGAGGAGAATAAAACAAAAACTGCAGAGGGCTGCGTACAGAGTTGTTCTCCTGGACGCTGTTCCGTCTTCCACTCTCGTGTTTTCTCCGTTGACCAAGACTCGCTGCACAGATCCACCGATGTCTGCGCGTCGGAGTTTGGAGACGAATTTCGGCACAAGACGCTGGGAAAAAAGAAAGAAAAAAAGAGTCCTGTCCAATTTCAGAGCCGACTTTACGCGCGTAGTCGCCAACACTGGTGTAATCGATCACGTGAGTGGGCTTCTTCTTATTATTATTATTATTATTATTTTTATTTCAACTACACACAGAGTACAGCAGCCTGCAGCCTGCGCCCTGAGTCCACGGTGGCGCACGCCGCGTTTCAGGACCTGCTCTCGTGCGGACAGCGCCCGCGCTCCCAACCCCCTGGAAAGCTTAGCTCCACGCGCCGGCCAGCTGCCCGTCACTCACAGCGCGGGCGGCCAATCAGGACGCGAGCTGCCGCCTCCGCGTCGTCACCGGCCCCGGTCGGGCTCGGGCGGGGGAAAGACGGCGATTGGCTGATGCGAATCCCGTGAGCCAATGACGCCCCCCGCGTGCACTGCGTGTCCACCAATGGGGAGGCGCTGTGCTGCCATCAGGGCTCCGGGAGTCGATGTTTAATTTCAATTAAGTGAGTAAAAAAAAAAAAACTAATGCCTTTATACCAATTTGCGCTCATTATTCATGTCAATATTAAATGGATAATTAATCAACTCTTACTAAGAAAAAGAAGCTTAGTTGCAGCAAGGGTTTTTCTAAATGAGAAATGCTCAATAACTTCAGAATAAAGTGATATTTTTTTAAATTTTAAAGGTTCAAATTAAAATTAAATTCCTCGTATAGGGAATATGTAAGAAAACATGCAGTTGCAGTTAAATGGTGAGCTCTCAGAGTGTTTATATGGTGTTATCATGTGTTTGAGGGCCTGCTGGAGTCAGAGCTGTCAACAACTGGCCCTAGTGCTGCTGCTGCTGCTGCTGCTGCTGCATAATTCTCTATCTCTTATGAATCTGTAGCTGTGGGGAGAAGAGCGGAGGAAACACATGAAACATGCATTCTCACTCATTACCTAATTGATTGCGGATCCGAACTGATGTCGTTTTCTTTAATGAAATGCAATTGGCGAGCTCCACAAACTGAGAGGAGTGTGTGTGTGTGTGGGGGGGGGGGGTTCAATACATGTGTCGTCCCACCTGATTTGAGAGGGCATATCCGAGCCTCGCCCCTGCAATATTAACCGCACACAAATAGCCTAAAGCAGGAGCCAAATTAAAAAAGTGTTATTTCCCTTCTTCCTGTTTCTAGACATTTAATCATTTCTGATCCTCTGTGTTTATCTTCAGACAGTACGAGTCGAACACGGACGTGATGTGAGCTGTTGCCACAGGAATACACCAAACAACCAAAATGGCCACATTTACCTTATTCTAACTATAGTTTTTTTTGCACCTCAAGGCAATGCACCTGCTCCTGAAAGGTCAATGTATGACATTATTGAGCTTATTTAATTTAATTTGAATTATTTATTTAATGTAGCTCAGATTCCTCTGCTCGCGCCACCCTCTCTGACCACAGTGTACCAAATAAAATAAAATAAAAAATAAGAGCTTCAAATCCAAACTAAACCACCCACTTTGCAGCTTTCTTATTTTATTTTATTTTTATTTAATTATTTGGAACGTTTAGAGAGGTTTGCTCGAGACGCCACGAGAGGGCGTTGAACCTATAGGCAAGTGTGTCCATGCGCACACGCACGTGCACACACATAGACACACAAGAAGAGCAAAAAACAACCCAAACACATTTTTTTTTGCACCTCATATTCTCAGCTGAAAGCTCAGAGGTCACAGCACCACTCTGCACTATATAAATATATATAAATAAACATCCAGGCTGCTAAATAATGAGCCTCGGTCTTCAAACACTAAATATGGCTTCGTGAGTCTTCATTGATTCCACGGCCCGCGCGCTCTTTAATCCACTGACAGTAAAGTACACCTCCAAGCATCCTCGCTAATCCTCATTCATATTTCACATCTGTTTCTTGAGTATGCATGAGTTTTTCCAGGCTGCGTACGAAACCGAATGACAACGAAACGGATTGATTTTGGGGGGGGGGGTAGGGTTTTTTTGTTTTGTTTCTATATTAAAAAAGACAAAATAAACAGACTTAGAGATACAGTATAGACTCCAAAAATACATTATAGGCCTGCGTGAAGGCCACACCAATAAAAGGAGACAAAAAATAACTGATTATTTTCGCTTTTGTTCTTTTTTTTTCGATAATTTGGCCCTTGAGGTCTTCAAACAAGGGCCCGAATCCAAACCACAACCATATCATATTTATAATATTTTATATATATTTTTTCATCCTCGTGCATTCTGCTGTTTTTTATTCATTGAGATAAATTGCAGTCTCTCTCTCGATTTGCAAATAATTAAACACACAAGCAATTAAAGGAAAAACCCAAAAACACAATCAATCATGTATACAAATTGTTGTTGCTTTAGGGTTGAAATTTTCAGGGGGGAACAAACTTCCATCAGGGTAGGACGACTTTAATCCTGGGCTCAAAACCATTACCATATTTCATTACCTCTCTCCAGTGCAGCCTGGAAATGGGAGGAAGAGGAGGAGGAGGAAGGAGAGGAAGAGGAGGAAGGAGAGGGTGTGTTTTTACTTTTTTTTAAAAACAGTAAGAGTGTGTTTGGCTCGTGATAATCATTTGGAGGCAAATTGGAATCACTTTTGTTGTTGTTGTTGTTGTTGTTTGAGGAGGAGGAGGAGTGCTCCATCTTTCCTTCTCCCTCTTTGCCTATTTTTTTTTTTTTTTTTTACGCGCGAGCCTCGAAACGAAAACGAAAAAAAAAAAAAAGCAATGAAAAATTAATAGCGCATGTTAACTCCACCAGCTCGTTTATTACACGCCCGCTGACTGTAAACATAATGAGAATTTGCTCTCGTATCTTCTTAAGTTTTCCGTTTGCTGGGGAAATATATATAAAGTCCTGACTAATAAATAAATAAACAAACAAACAAACAAACTGGAACGTCAACCGTGCTCGTGCTGGTACCGAGCAGGTAAATGACACTGACTGCTGCTGCTGCTGCTGCTGCTGCGCCAATCAAACACGCGCACATTTGTACCCATTTGGTGCAGCGATAATGCGACTAAAGAGCAGTCTGTCATCTGTCAGACGAGCACACGGTGCTGGTGCTGATGCTGCTGATGATGATGATGATGATGCTCATATTATCAGGACGTGGCCTACACATGAGGTCAAAATGGAAGTGTGTGCCATGTGAGGTCACACCTCTCTATCTCTCTATATCTGTCTCGTGTGGTTTCCCTATGTATGAAAAAGCTGATTTGATGATGTGATTAATGCAGATAGACTCATGTCTAATGGTTTTATCACCAGGGAGGAGGGGGGAATATGGAACATGTATTCCAGGTGAAGTTAACTCCACTCTACAGAAGGTTATTTAACATATGATAATGTGCTAGTCACTGAATCTTCCCTATATATATCTGCACTCGCCACCAAGTGTGCCATTTGGCTATATTTGATCCACGTACACCTCATTTGTTCATAAAGTAACGTCATAACGTCACACATTGTTCTTTTTCTTGTTTTGCACCATCACCTCCCTCCTACTTTGAATAACTTGTGCAAGAATTGTCATGAAATAAGACATTATTTCACATAATAATCAAGTTAATTAGATGCACTCACAAAAAACACATTGTTTCTGTGCTTGATGGTGATATAAAAGTATGTTTTTTATTACTATAATACACATTATATTGGGTGATTTATTTTTAGTGCAAGTAAAATGATATTTTTGTATTGTCAGGCACTCTCGCCCTCAGATACACGACAGCAGTCCGGCTTAAAGAACCAGTTTACGCGCTTTTACGCACGACCAACCTGCAGAGCGACTTCTCGTTACATCCACAGTCCTTCTCCCACAGTCTGCTTTGTATCCCCAGCACGTAATTTAAAGTGAAGAGGGTGGTGGTGGGTGGGTGGGGTGGGTTAAATGATGGAGCGGATGTAGGTGAAGTACACAGTAGGCCCTGGGCCCCAAAGACTTCACAGGTCCACAGAGGAGGCCCCTCCTTTAAACTCTTGATTTCCTCAGTGGTTCAAAACCAGTTATTATCCAATTGTTACAATAAATCCCGTCGCTTTCATCGTTTAGCTCAGTCCTCAAGGCAATGTTTGTCTTATAGAGCATTATGGGATGACTTGTCCAGGCGTACGCTAATTTATTTATTTCGGGTGTACAGTGGATTGCGTTCACGGCTTCATTTATTGCGTTTATTTATGAATTGAAGTGACTATTAACGTCTATAAAAAAGAGGGATCGAGGTGTTGCTTTGCGAGGCTTTTATCACAGCCACATGTTCCGGACACATTTCCCTAATGACAGACGACGTTTTATCAATGCAGACTCAGCGGGCAAGCGATATGAAATGATGTGATATCCATTGGGTGCCATAACGAGGTCGATGGCTGCACATGACCCCGCTGTTTTTGTGGGGGGGAAAATAGGCCTAGAGGAGAAGGAAGAACCTGTTGCGTAAAGAGCTCAGGCGTTTTCAGTGTGAGAAAGTATTTGTGGAGTGACTTTAACTTCAAGTTATCAGTCAAGAAAGTTTCTGGGCTAACATGAGGCCTCATATGACCCACACGCACAACACAACATCACAATGCTCCAGCACAAACTCACATTTTTGTCCTAAGCGCCAAAACAACACATTCTGGCACAAGAAAATGTGCTTTAAAGTCGTCCAAATTGACCACAATCAATCTTAAACTGTCACCAATCTTCCTCGTTATGTCTAAAAATCATAAATCACCACCAAAAAGTTCCCACAAACAAAGCAGACTACGTCATCCTGGCTCCAAAAGTTTCACCAAGCTTAGAATTCAACATTTACGCACCAGTAAATGTGGAACATAGTCAACAAAAGTGATGTAAAAAAACACTGAAAAAGTTTAAGAACTTCCACGAGAATTGTAAAAGTTTCTCAAACAACTTGTGTGTTGATTTCTGTGAAGAAGAAAAAACCCAAAAAACAAATGAAGTAGAAGTGAGCCAGTGCGAGCTTACCTGCTCTTCCCAGCCGCAGTGCAGGACTCTTGGGCCCCTGGTCCATGTTAAGCCCGTTAACAGGGGGAGACGATAGAGGAGGGGAAAAAAAGGAAAAGAACAAAAACTTTTCACACTCTATCTCCCTCTCTCTCTCTCCCTCTCCCTCCCTCCCCCTCTCTCCTTTTCCCCCCCTTTCGTCCTACAGTACTTTTGGGGCGAGTTGTAGGTTGAAATAATTCGACCCTTCCGCTCTCTCTCGCGCTCCCTGCAAGTGCTCACTCAGCTGCAACTAAACGCTTTAGGTGGAAAAAAGGCTTCGGGGGGAAGCGTGAAATGATCACAACGAGAGAGAGAGAGAGAGAAAAAAAAAAAGATCCGCGCCCTCAATGTGCGCTCATGTCCATGTCCTCTTCCTGCACGAGCTGCACATACACACATTACGCGCGCACACACACACACAAGATGCAACCTCCACGTTTCTGTGCAGGGCCGCGCCCCACTCGCTCGCATCTGTTCCCAAGTTCCACTTTACTAAACTTTCCCGCCCCGATCTCCCTCTCTGTGTCTTTCTCCTTTACCCCCACTCTCCCCCTTTATCTCTCCCCTGTTTTATGCTGGATTAATTTCCACTATATATCTGTGCAGGTTTAGTGCGTAATGTGTTAGTTGACTTGAAAGTTTGGCTGCTAAGTAAGTTTTTTTTTTATTCACTTTTCACAAAGTTTCTCCAAACTTTTCCCCTCCTCCAAGAGCGCGGCACACCGTGTGCGCACGGCACGCTTTACGCATTATTACGCACGCGGAGTGGAACTCGACACGGAGCAGGTGCGCGCTCGGTTTCAGTTGGCGAACGCAGAGCTAACACGAGCTGAGTGCTTGCTACGAAACGGATAGTTCCGAATCTCAGGTCTGGTTGTACACAAACACACACACACACGCACACCTGTGTGTGTGTGTGTGTGCACGCGTAACTTTGCATTTAAATATTCATTTGACGACTCCTTCTGACGCGTTGCTTGCTTCTCGTTCTCTAACATGTGTGCTCTCTGTGGCTCCTTTGTGTTTTAAAGCAAATAAACACTAAAGTATATAGATATTGTATAGTAGTGTTATAGATTTAGTCCTTTACAAACAGAAGAGTTAATGTGTAACTGATGTAATCCTTCAAAATAAAACCTGAACTCCAAGTGCGTCTTATAACTTGACTTTATATTTAAAGAAAGAGTTGGAATTTCGTCCGTATCTATTTATGAAAAATGCAGTTTTGATTCAAATAACCATATAATAGAGCACATTTTAATAAAGAAATAAATGTAATCGAACACGTTGGCTGTTTTGATTTGGGATGAGGTTCGTAAGAATAACAAATAGTTAAGGATAAATGCAAAGATTATTTGTTTTGTATTTAAAAAGAATCATCGCAGTTTGGCATAAAAGCGTTTACTTAGATGTCAGAAAGACCGGAAGTGAAGGATGTGAGATAAAATCCCTGCGTCACAAGTGTGAAAGAGTAAAAATAAAATGTCATTATTCTTATTACAATAATAATAATCATAATAATATATATATATAATGAATGTTTCAGTGGCTGTGTCTCTTCTCGTCCCTGTCCTCCAGACAGCTGCGGGTCCCCGGGTTCACGCGCAGCCTCAAGACAATTGAGTGCGGAACAAAGCGCGAGACAGCGACCCATTTTGCTCCTCTTGTCGCCTCGCGCCCGCGACACTATTCGACCCTGACCTTCGGCTCGCGCCCATAACATCAAAACATAAATACTTTAGGCGTTTCCTGTGAGAGATGGCGGGAAAGAAAGCCAAAAAAAAAAAAAAAAGTGAAGAGACAGTCATTTTTCGACTCTTCTCAGCTAAAATGATCATTTATGCTTGAACTTGGAGCAGCAGGAGGAAGTTAAACTACCTTTAAAATAAAATCTGAAGCCTAAATTGTGAGATTGCTGGAACACATAGTTTTACTTTTGTATCTTCTTGTATTGAATCATGTTTTTATTTGACTCTTGTCTCCCTCGTGGCAGCTTCAGGATCTTGAAACCTGTGCAGACGCGCGTCCTCGTTCTTATCTTTAAATAAAGGCCTTAAAAAGCTGACTCTGTATGCATGGCCTCTATAACACGTGCCGATTGTGCAATTAAAATGCCAAAGACACGAAATTGATAAAATATATATAAATATCTCACCCGGAAACTGTCACTTTATTGTGAAAGTGAATGTAAAAAAAAAAGTTGTTTATTATTACAATAATTATTATATTGTTGTTGAAATAAATAATTTCAATCACATTTAATAACAAGTAATTATTGTGGTCAGTGCATCATTATCATTCTTCTCATTATTTATATTCAATAACACGCTTCTGTAGTTTCACATTTAATTTATTGCCCTGTGGATGTTTTCAAAGAATTCGCCATAGTTTAAATATTAATTATCACTTGTTTGTTTTTCAGCCGCGTGCTAATTAATGTCATTAATGTGAGGGTGAGGGTGTGTGTGGGTGTGTGTGTGGGGGTGAGTGCGGTTGTATCGTTGACCCGTGTTCTGACCGAGCGGAACCGGAAAGAATCGCATTATAAGCGAGTGACAGACGAACTAAAGGGGGGGCGATTAGAACAATAAGTAAACACGTAAACACAGGAGGAGACTCTGTCTCTCTGTCTCTGTGGGGCCTTTGCTTTTCAAACAACAACATTTAAATGAAGTGCAAACCACAAGTTCTTCATTTTAACACTGAGAAGGATTATTTCCCTCTGAGCCTTAGCAGACAAAGTGCACCAAAATGATATAATATTATGAAATATTGTGTATATTTTACAGTATATGAACACTGTCCAAGTCTTTGGGCTGAAAACGCATATAGTAACATTTATTCCAAAATGACAAGCTTTGTAATACTCACTTTTCTCCCTGCTGTCCTAAGTGATTTTATTGTGTACAACTTTTTTTTTTTTTTACATAACACCAATTTGACCAAAAAGTCATTGTATAATGTCGTCCAAAATTTGACAAAAAAGTCATACATTAGTATGTCGTGCAAAATTTGACCAACAAGTCTTAGTATAGTGTCGTCCAAAATTTGACCAAAAAGTCATAATTTAGTATGTCCTCCAAAATTTGACCAAGTGTCATACATTAGCATGTTGTCCAAAATTTGACCTAAAAGTCATAGTATAGTATGTTGTCCAAAATTTGACGAAAGTCATACTGTAGTATGTCTAAAATTTGACCAAAAAGTCATATTATAATATGTTCTTCCAAAATTTGACCAGAAACTCATGCTGTAGTATGTCGTCCAAAATTTGACCAAAAAGTCATACTATAGTATATCCTCCAAAATTTGACAAAAAAGTCATAATTAAGTATGCTGTCCAAAATTTGACCAAAAAGTCATACTGTAGTATGTCGTCTAAAATTTCACTAAAAAGTCATATATTATGTTGTCCAAAATTTGACCAAAAAGTCATATTATAGTATGTCGTCGAAAATTTGACCAAAAAGTCATACTGTAGTATGTTGTCCAAAATTTAACCAAAAAGTCATATATTATGTTGTCCAAAATTTGACCAAAAAGTCATATTATAGTATGTCGTCGAAAATTTGACCAAAAAGTCATACTGTAGTATGTTGTCCAAAATTTAACCAAAAAGTCATATAGTATGTTGTCCAAAATTTGACCAAAAAGTCATATTATAGTATGTCGTCCAAAATTTGACCAAAAAGTCATACATTAGTATGTCATCCAAAATTTGACCAAAAAGTCATACATTAGTATGTCGTCCAAATTTTGACCAAAAAGTCATAATAAAGCATGTCGTCCAAATTTTGACCAAAAAGTCATACTGTAGTATGTCGTCTAAAATTTGACCAAAAAGTCATACATTAGTATGTCGTCCAAAATTTGACCAAAAAGTCATGATATAGTATGTCGTCAAAAATTTGACCAAAAAGTCATATATTAGTATGTCGTCCAAAATTTGACCAAAAAGTCATACTGTAGTATGTCATCTAAAATTTGACCAAAAAGTCATATTATAGTATGTCGTCCAAAATTTGACCAAAAAGTCATATATTAGTATGTCGTCCAAAATTTGACCAAAAAGTCATACTGTAGTATGTCATCTAAAATTTGACCAAAAAGTCATATTATAGTATGTCGTCCAAAATTTGACCAAAAAGTCATGATATAGTATGTCGTCCAAAATTTGACCAAAAAGTCATACATTAGTATGTCGTCCAAAATTTGACCAAAAAGTCATACATTAGTATGTCGTCCAAAATTTGACCAAAAAGTCATATTTCTGTACACTAAAGATATAAAACACTTTAAAATACTCAACGCCTCAGTGTTCACATAGCTTGTACCTCTGTATTCCTGCATGGGATTTAATTCCGGCTTCACTATGGAGACAACAAGGTTCCCTTTCTACAATTTCTGCCACGGTGCCTGGGTGTTACAGGGGGCTATAGAGGCTCGAAAGGGGGCTTAAGAGCCGCAGGGCGGACTGAGAAATGGGACATATTATTTGTCCATGAAACGTTATGTGACACAACATGACACCCGGGCTATTTGTATGTAAAGGTAAACATTTCAGCGTGACAATTCAACAAGTGTGGACACGGCTCCTGTCAATGTGGTTTTATACTCGCAGGCTGAAGTAAGAGGTGTTGTGTTATCGTGTGTGTGTGTCTGTGTGTCTGTGTGTGTTTTAATCCCCAAAGACACAAGTCACTTTTGTCCAGTCTGAAAATGTGTTATTAGGGCTTGTTCTCTTGTTCTAGTTTTCTCTTGACTGATTCCTCCTGATTCACATACCTACAGAGACAGTGTGTGTGTGTGTGTGTGTAATCTGTAATCTACAGATTATAAAAGAACTATAGGCCTAGACAGAATATACCAGAGGCCTCTCATCACAGGTGAACATGGCTTAATAAATCTAAGCTTTCAGCTCATTTAAATTTTGAGACAATCCTTTAGCAGCGTAGTTGAATGGGAATTTAACAAAAATATGATATTTTCGTATTAATCTGATGTTTTGCTTTAAATGAATCAGTATTTATCTTTTTTAAAGGTCTGTATCTTGCAGAAAATGTGCAAGGAAAAATGCAAAAGTGTCATGTTCTTCATGATTTTAATTCATATTTGACAGTGATAAAATTGAATTTCAATTGCAATCCCTGATTTTTCTCAGCTCCTGGGTTCTACAGCATGAGGCCCGATCAACAAACTTATGACATCATCATCTCCTGTAGGCTCTCTCTGAAAGGCTAAAGGAAAAAGAGACAAAAAATACCATAATCTGAAATGTGAGAGCGCAAAAGGAATTTTTTTTTCTTTCCACACTGTTGTTTTTATGCTCTCCTTAGCATATGAACACCAGAATCTAGTAAACCTTGCCGCAAACCTGCTTCACGATGCAACGTCTAACGTCCATATGCTACGATGCTACACCGAGGAGGCTGTGTTTCCTGTACATGTTGAACGACTCCGGGCACAGAGGGCCCCCCATATGGATATTGCATGGTAGCTATTTTTTGTTCAGAAGCGCTGATCCAGGGCAAGTCTCTCTTTCTTCTTCTTCTTCTTCTCTTTAGAGGGAATTCCTCCTGCCTGGCTGCTTTGATACTGGGTGCCTGCATGGTTGTATTTACATACGTACAGTAAAAAAAAAAAAGCAACAGAAAGTGAACTGAAACACGCTGCTGCAACTATGGCGTCAACATCTGAGCAGATGTTCGAAGTGTTTTTTTTTTTCTTTCCTTCAGACACAAAAGTGTAAAACTTTTATTTAAATGTTGTATTTTATTGTGTACTTGACTGTTTTCTCAATGACTTGGTCTCCAAAAATCGCATTGTTTCCCCCGGTCTGAGAGAAAACATGGTAACCATGGCAGCAGTCGGTGTAGTTTTTACACTTAAAAAGAAATGGAGGGAGTTTTGTCGGTCGATTTCTGTCTCGTATCCAGAGCAGACAGACGCATTTCAGATTCATCCTTAAAAATTTAACAAAATCAAATGAGGAATGATCAAAATAGTCCAAAATTTGATCAATCAAAACAACATTTTATTCTGAAATGTACGTGTTTTGTCACATTGCCTGAATTTAAAGGTGCATTATGTAATAAATCTAAAGCAACTGGCCATAAAATCCTAATCCTAATATGTCACAGAGACTCAGGAATAATGTTCATATAACAAACTGAACTCACCAACAACAACAGTACAGACAAAATATTTGCATTAAAAAAATATTTTTCAGACTACAAATCATGTTTATGTTTTGAAATCATGTTTTGGCATGTGGCGCCACCTACCGCCATCTACAAATCGTTGCATTCAGTAGAGTCTCAGCTGCCGAGCAACCACGGGTTGCCAGTTACGTCAGAAAACGAAACCTTAAAAGACCTCGGTATTTTGAATTTGAATGTAGTAAGCGTTTTTGGCCACATTCTTACAATTGGCACCTTTAAGTTGACCTAATACTGGTGTAAAACATATCTTTATTGACACTTGAACTTTCCCCAAATCAAACATGCCAGTGTCTAAAAATAGAAACAAATAAATAAATAGCCACCAATCAAATGTCGTTTTTTCGTCTTCAGACGAGATCTTCATGTCCACCAATGGTCATCAGTCGGGAGAATATTGCCAATATGCCCAGAGCAGCTGACGGGAATCCTCTTTTGATAAAACATCTGGTACCAGATGATTCAGGAGGAGCCGACCACAGCACATACAAGCGCCGTCGAATGAGAGCAATGACATGCTTCTTTTAACTCCTGCTCTTCAATAAAGATCATTCATCAGGCAGAACCGTCCCTTTGGAATGAGTGATTGGAAATCGGAAGGTCTTTAAATCCCACCCCCCCGTCCGCGGACAGTCCATCCATCTTCAACACACACCACTGGTCTGGACGCTCTTTAGATGAACCGCTGAACCAGGTGCCTCCATTCATTCGGGCTCATGCACCATTTTTAAAAAAAATAATAATAGTAAATACTGGCAAAATCCATTCATGGAACCCAAAATCAGGCAGCCACATCACAATTTCACTGAGGCATTGAGGCATCCCGAACCTGCATCCAATTTAGACAGAGATATGGGGCGCAGGGGAGGCAAGGGAGGGGGCCCCCATATGCACTTTCTAAAAACAAAACAGATGCAGGATATGTGTGTGTGTGTGTGTCGGATGCATACATGGTCAAAAAAGAAGTGATAGTGCCGCGACATGAGGGTGCAGCCTAACCTTTGGGAGGAAACAATCCAACTCTGTGATGGCCTTTGCTGTGTGTGACACGCATGGAGAAACCTCTGGAATCAGATGGCATTCACTCCCCTGATTCCCTATCAAAAACGCCGTTCGCTCACTATTATTACAAAGGCAAACGCCAAGAGTTGGTTATACAGAGTCCACAATTATTCTCATGATATGGAGGCAGAGGGGGAAAAAGATGGATGTTAATGTTACACAGCCACTATGGCACAATTTTGCTCTATCCTGTGTGTTATAAATATGACTGATGGCGATAGCTAGTCTGTTGAATTACATTTACATATAGATTTACATTCCCATCAACATGTAATAATAGTGCAGGCCTGAAGGTCTATACAAGTCACTCAGACATGCATGTATAAACTCACACACACACATATATACTCTGACATTTCATAACTAATATTTGTGCTTCAATGAGAAAGCATCCATCAGACCGACAATGGTCCATGTGGTGAAAAACAGTGTACGGTCCTGATGTATCTTTTGTCTGCAGCCTCTGAAGTAAAGAAGTCCAAGTTTACAATTCCATGCCAATAATGACTGATTTGTTATCATCGTACACGTGAACGTAGCCTCGTAGTATTCTTCAAGCGGCAGCGTCAAGAAGAAGTGGGGAAATTATCGGGCACAATTTTAGAGGAGCTTCACAACACGGCAAATCAATGGGTCGTAGAATAACACGGGAAAATAATGATTTACTGTGGATTATAAACGCTAATATGACTGCTAGCTATTGTCATGAACAGTAAGCAATATTTTTTTTTTATAACAATCATAGCTAAGATTCTCCGGTTCCCTGCCACAGTCCAAAAACATGTAGATTTGGGGATTAGGGAGAGGCTATCCTGTGATAGTGATGGTCCTAATAAATTAATCACTGGGTGTAAATGTTTATAATAGTTGTATGGTCCCAAAACAATAAATAACTTAAAAAAAAGGAAATATTCTTTCATATTCGAATTGGTGTTTATTTCTTGAAGTAATTTCCTCAATATTTGCTTGGGTTTTCCTAAAACATACAAAACCTTACCCTATAAACATACATATATATTTAAACATATCAAATCTACAAATACCCTGTCATATTTATATACTGTGAGTCACTAACGATACCCCCTGCCTTGTACCAGTCTGTGCCTTCACGGAGTGAAACGTTATGATCGACCAACCATTTCTTTCAGACAAACCCGGAAGTAGTTTGTCTCGCTCCGTGGATGGAGGACAGACAGCCGGTTCGGCACTTGTTTCGGCTCCAGTTTTGTCTCCAGAGGTGAGTTCTGCCTTGTGACATTTCAAACATGTGTCATACGCAATACGTGCACACAGGAGACTTCGAGTGGAGCGACCTCGGCCTCGTCTTTGTTTAACTTGACGCGTTTTGGTGACAGTTGTGCTCCATTGTTTACATCTGAGCGGCTGCTGTTAAACACGTGGACAGACAGGAGGGTCACATGCTAACCACGGCCTGTCCAAATGTCTATTTAACGTGAAACAATCGCTGCTCAGTGACATCTTTTAAGACCCCATGTATGTTGACGCTAACAGAGTTTCAGATATATGACTGTTAGACTCTTAACGGCTATTGTTTCTGCCCCCGTTCTCCTGCTAGTTCATTAGCCGTAAGCTAGCCACAGCTGCCATCATGCTAACTAAACACGGATTTACTTTTTGCTATTCTGTCTATATGTAAGTATAATGGCACATGTGACTTTCCACTTTCATATCTTCTTTCTAGCACAACTAAATAAAATCACAAAAGAAGCTCTTTACATCTTTTAAATTTACTCATGATCTTTTCTCTAGTTGCTTCTCCTACAAACAGGGTATTTCATTCATTAATCCCAAATACAAAAAGTGCATTGTTGCACAGCAGACACTGCACAAAAACGGTGTAAAAGAAACTCAATTAAACTTTTACTTCTATTAAATAACTAAATAAAATACATCATTTCTTAAATGACAATAAAGTATACCAGTGGTTCCCAAACTTTTCACAGTCATGTACCCATGCACACATTTGACATTCAGCCATGTACTCCCTACTCCTGCACACTTAAAAATAAGTGTCTGTAATTGTATTATATCACCCTGCCTAAATGTTGATTGCCTGTGATCTGGCAGAAACAGTGCTGGCAGTAAATCTACACTATTTTTTCTGACATTTTGTGAGGTAGAGAAGTCCAAGGAAACCTAATCAATACAGGACGTCAGTATCCCCGTGGTGATTTTGTACCAGTGGAACTATTTTTCAGTTTTCCTCACACAGATGTAACATAGATAACAAGATAAAGTATGACGAGTTTCCTCACACATTTCTGACCATGAGCAGTGCTTTCATTAGTCAGATTAACACCTGTGTTACTGGACCGTGACTGTACAGTACTTAAAATTCTACCACTGTAAGACACAGTCGGGCATTTGTCAGATCTCAGGTCCATGTCCACTGCTTCGCTTTAAAACTGTCACACCCCCCTCACCCCCAGAGTCTCCTTTGTGTCCCTTTAATCCCCGGGAGGACAGCTTGTGACTGACTATGGTGTTTTAGCAGTGTGTGCGGTCTGGGAGCCAATCATCTCCAACCATCATGGCACAGACACGCAGGACTGGACAGAGCAATGGGCCAATGCCTCCTCTCTGTTCTGTGTGAGTGTGTGTGCGAAAAAGATAGGGCTTTGGAAATTTAACAATCAAGTGTAAGTTTTACAGTGTAATAAGAAGATATTTAATATATTGAACATAATTATATTTAGTGTTAAATCAGCAGCAGACGGATGATAAACCTGGATCCAGATTATAAAAACCTGAGCGCAACTGGACAGTGTTCTCTCTCTCTCTGCTTTGTTAACAAGCCCTTATGGTTTTTGGAACAAAACCGAAGATTCGGGTGAACTGTAACTGTAAAGCTGTAATTCTACTTAGGGATGAGATTAACTGTGAATCACTCGGACTTGGAAGTCCTCAGAAAAATGTCTGTTGAATGAAATCATACAGTAGCTTTAAAAGTAAGGCCAATTTGACCTTTGCTCTTTTGGATTATTAATGGAAAGGTACTTTACAGTAAATTAACAAACTCATTTGTCTATCTCTGCAGTCATCTTCAACCACTGAGGTCACCATCGACTCGGGCGTGAGCGTCTTACAGTCATGTACTGTCTGTATCAAGACCGTGAGGAGCTGGAGGATGATCTCTACCAAGAGCAAGACGGAGACTCTGAGGGGTCAGAGGTCAACAGCGAGCTGGAGTTCAACCTCTACAGCCAGCTCCACTACTCTTCTAATGCTTTGGAACTGGAAGAGGAGGAGGGGGAAAAAGAAAGCAGAGATGAGAACACAGCAGGCCAGGGCAGCGAGAAGGCTCCAGATGCCGGCAGAAAACAGGAACTTCCGTCACCTGATATCAGCGAGGTACAGGAACACTTGATGATGATGAAGAAGAAGAAGAACAAGAAGAGTAAGGAGGAGGAGGAGACGCGTGATAAGCAGACGAAGAAGAAAAGTGATCCTGAAAGACGACGTTCGTCAGCATCCTCTCGCTTTGAGGAAGTCATCGTAATCGACTCCAGCCCGGACGTTATCTCCCTCTCGGAGGATGACACTGCTGATGATGAGGGCATCTGTAGCTTGAAGGGTCGCAGCAAACACCGGCTGCAGACGTCCACCCCAGCACAGCAGGTAATTTATTGTGCAATTTATTGGTCAACACTTGCTTGCTGTATAACAGAGGATTAATAAATGATTATTTTCTGTAAAATAGATTTTTAGAAATGTCGATTTATTAAGTATTACAAGTTTTTTTTAATTAGTTCCCAGGGAGATGTTATTTTTACAAATGGTGTAGTTTTTCCTAAAAATCACTTTTTTTTTTTACAGCTCTCGGAAACAGTAATTTGTTGTCGTATGACGGCATGAATAAATTCTAATCCTGTTCTGAACTTGGCTAATCCAGACAGCCTGTTCCTTCTGTGACCATTATAAAAAATGTTTAGTTTATGCAGTTGTGGATGGGATTATATGGATTGGATGGATGCGATGAGGAAGAATTCTATTTGAGTGTTGTATCTAGTATTGTTTTTGGTTGTTTGCATGGTAAGACATACTGAGGGTTTACAGTACAGCCCTTAAATGTAGAAGTATTTCACTGATTGACATTGATTGACATGAGGCATCTAAATCTTTGGATATATGTACCTGAAAGCCTTCTATTGACCCTATGAATTTAAATTCTTTTGGCCTCGTAGAGGGCCCAGAAAAAGACGAGGAGTCTCAGTGAGCCAGTGACCGTGGACTCCAGCAGCTCAGACTCATCTTTTGATTTCGACTCATCGGAGGAATCGCCATCAGAATCCTCCGATTCCGACGGTCTGGAGAACTGGATGATCCTGGGCCGAGGGAAGCAGAACGAGGACCAGTCCATCTCGCTCAACCTGGAAGGAGGATCT
Organism: Microchirus variegatus; assembly: GCF_963457635.1. Taxonomy (NCBI): domain Eukaryota; kingdom Metazoa; phylum Chordata; class Actinopteri; order Pleuronectiformes; family Soleidae; genus Microchirus; species Microchirus variegatus. The sequence continues at coordinate 15,228,640 of NC_139824.1, forward strand.
GACGGCAATACAGGTGTGTGTTTTGTGTTCTGGATACTTTGTGTGTGTGTGAGAAAAGAAGCAGTGGATTGTATATACCATGTGTAGCAGCCGCGTCTGCATGTTTACAAATGTGTGCTCTCTTAGCATTCCTGACACCGTCTGCCCAGTTTTCCATCTTTAACTACAGTCGTGTGTGTTATTTATTTGCTCGTATATGCGCGCAGCTTTGTGCGAGCGTGTGAATATTTATGTTTATGAAATATTCCAGTTCTAATCAGCATGCATGTGTTCGTACACACGCACACACACACACGACGCTAATGCCTAAAACAAACAAATGGGGAGACAACAGTGCAGGAGATGAGAGGGGAGGTGAGGTTGGGAGAGATGGGAGTAATCAAAAAATGAATAAAAATGTTGCTGGCAAATCTCTCCAGATCTACACATTATCTTAACCTGCAGCCTCAGCAACCTCTCTCCAGCTTCTCTACCCCCTCCTCCTCCTCCCTCCTATCCTACCTAATGCTCTCCCTTCTCGTTCTTTTATCCCATTTTCTTACTCACTATTGTGCTTTCTCTCCCCGTCTCGCTCTCTCCCTCTGTCTCTTTCTCACTGTTTCTTGCTCATTTGAATTTCCCTGGGCTGATGTTTCTGCAAGAGTGCCCACTGCCTCCTTGACACACAACTGGGCTAAAGGAGGGGGCCTGGAGTTGGTGGGAAGGCTCGAGGTTTTTGGCCTGGGTTTTTTGGGAGGCAAGGAGGATTTTAGGTCTCTGTGTCTCTCTCTCTCTCTCTCTCGTCTGGCTCCTCTCTGTGATCTTTGGAGCTTGACCTCATGTCTGCACATGCGGGGGCAGGCATGGGTGTGGTGTGAAGGGGTCTCTTTTTTTTCATTAAAAAAAAAGAAAAGAAATGAAAGCAATGACATTTTTAGGGACGAGCCTCAACGGTTCTAAAGGTATTCCCTAAATAGATGTAAGATAAAGATGAAAACAAAAGATCAAAACCATTCATCTCAACAGGAACTGCTGCTAAATTCCAGCCCAGAGACAAATTGAACATATGAATGAGACGCATGTTCTTTGGTTGTAATGAAACGCTGCGGTGCAAATTCACCAAATGTTTATTCATCTGAAAGTTGTCAGACTAAGGACTTTTTTGTCTGTCTGTGAGCAGCAAAAAGTAAAGAATGGATTTAGATTAAATGTTATGGGGATGTAGGTTTTGGTGGTTGGATAAGGATCCAGATTCTGGGGAGTATAAACCTTTCAGACACCGGGCGAGCAGCCACTGAGGAGTGCTTTCTCTATTTATTTTTTAATGGAACTATATAGTCGCTTATTAGCAATGTGGTAATGACCGTACAGTTTGAATTTTCACATATAGTTAATGCAGTTTAATGCGTTTAATCACTTAATTGGAACACATCCAGTACTTTATGCATCTATATATTTATATTTATATTTATATTTTTAGGCCTTAGAATTGCAGACAGGGCTGCACATGGTTAGGTTTTGGTCTTTTATTGGATTAAATACATAGAATGGCTGCCATAGCTTCTGCCCCCCCCCCCCAAAAAAATAACCCTCACTTTTATAAAACACACATTCATAAATGTATTTGTTTAAATACACTTGCCTGTAATAAAAGACCACACCCTTAAATGGATTAATAATAATAAATACAGTCCTTGAGACCATTAACACACTGATTTAACATGTGCAATCAACACATATAGACATTTACCATTGAAAAAAATAAACATATTCACTTATATGCCCACAGAAATGGGTGTTAAACTTGAGCAGAGCTTGGATAATTCAAATAAATGTTGTTAATGAACTCTTTGATGACATTTTATCACACATTTTGCATATTTAGGTCATTGATATGTAGCTATATCTCTGCATTGTATTTTACAGTTACCAGCAATATAAGGACTAGGCTATGTGTGTGTTTACTCTTTATGTGCCTCGTGTTGTTTTCACGTTTGTTTTTGTGAGTAACAAGTTGGCGTAGCAGTGACTAATAGTGTTTGTACGCCTTAACCCCATCTCAGCATCACCCATCAAATCACATTCACTACACTTAGCCCCCCCCCCCGCTCTCACCCACAGAAATTGAATCCTTTCATGCTCTCTCTCTTTCACCACTACATGGTGTCAGTTGTTCACATACTTTTACAATCTACAATATCGCATACGAAGCTCGAGCGGCTGTGTGTGTCACCTGGATGTAAAGAGCAGATGTTGGGTGGCACATCTGGATGAGGAGGAGAGAAAAGATAGTAGAGAAGGGGGATGAACGAGGGCCGTCTGGCTGTCCAGCAGCCGTGCAGCAGCAACCAGACGGAACAAGAGACAGAAAAAAGAAGAGCTTCCCAAAAATCCAGCTCAGTGCCTCTCCCACCCCAGAGGTGTGTGTGTGTGTGTGTGTGTGTATATATACACACATGCATGTGAATTAATACTGGGTGTAGGCGTGGGGGGGGGGGTGCTGAAGCTAAACTTGAATCACAAGTGGTTAAACTTCACTCGGTGGTCGCCCCCATTTCTCAGGTTTTTGTTTTTTTGTCCCCTCGGTCTTGGTCAGTGCACACCAAACTTTGTTTGAGGCTTAGAGAGTCGGCTCCGGCTCGCTATCGGGGTGGCCGATCATATCACGAGTGTGTCCGAGTGTGTGTGTCACAGAAAGTCTTCAAGAAGGGGAGAAGAGAGACTGTGAGTGTGTGTGTGTGTTTGAACCAAAAGGTTATCTCTCTGTTTCACAGAGGGAGGAAGGTAAGCTCTCTTCTCTTCTGATAAACTGTCTGTATTTTTATAGTCTTGTACTTTACACCACACTCGTTCACCTTCTCGCATACTCATTCACACACTGTCTGCACAGCAACTTGGGGTCAAGTGTCGCCGCCACGTCTTTTCATCCTTTACGTGTGTGTGTGTGTGTTCCTCTGCAGCTCCTGTCACAGTGAAACCTCATTTGGCCTTTGACTATTTCCATTGTAACTCCAGTTTGAACAGATATATGAAATATGGATTCTGTGTTTGTGGCCGCGATTATGAGTCCTTTATGTTCAGGGTATCGGGATTTTAAAGAGATTACACTGGCATTTTGGGTACCACACAAGGCTTTTCTGTCTGTGTGTGTGTTTCGGTGTGTGTTGTGGGTGTGTGGGTGGGCGGGTAGGTGCTGCAGAAAGGGAGGCATGGATAGGATCAGCTCTTATCTTGGCTGCCCAGTGCCACGCGAGGTGTAACGCCACACCCACTCTACCTCACAGTGTGTTTGAACAGACACACACAGTCACACACACAAACACACACACTCTGCATGAAATCGCTGTGCCATAGTTTGACTTGTATTATCCAGTTTTTACAGAGGTTATGCAAATTCGACGTGGCTGCTCTGTCCAATATTAGCGCGTTCAAAATAAATTGCAGAAATGTTTATAAAAATCTTTTTTTTATCAGCCGTTTCTGTGAAATATGAAAAATCCCATTCTGGTTACGTTGCCTAATATGGTCTTTGCGGGTCAGCATCTTTAACGACTTGTATGTATGATGCTGTGCTGTTTTCCTCTTTCATTGCACTTTTCTTTTTCATATCGCTGCTTTTATTTTTAAAATGCAACAGGCTATGTCGTACCGTGTTGTCCTGAAAGATTAAGCGAAGAATAGAGTAAAAGAAAACAGATCAGTTTCCACAGAAATGATTAATTGTGGATGGACGGACAGCAGGGCTCAGCATCAGGCAGAGGTGGAGACGGTGATAAAGAGTGAGAGAGAGAGTGGTTAAGCCAAAGTGGAGGAGACGGGGCTTGAAAAAGGACCAGCCATGGTGTTTCTGTCAGTCAGGCCCAGTTTGTCTTCAGGCTGTGATATCAGAATGAATCTGTGCACACGCTGACATCACAGCGCTGGTTGTCGGTCCGCTCTACGAGCACCACCGATCTTTCTACAGCCGAAAAACCTCGCTTACAACACTTAAACAACTGGTTAGCTTGTCGAAAGTATTACATTTTTTTCCCCATGCCTCTGATCCAACTTGAAATTAACCAATTGATCATTATACAAGTAATTTGAACACTGCCGTGTAGAGAATTTAGTTATTAAAGTAATTTCTTCTTTGCAGTTAAATAAGTATTTTAATTCTAGTCTTTGTTCCGTTCACATCGTATCCGTCTGCATCTGGTACGACGAGTCGTCATCCTGTCTGAAAGTAATCTCTGTCAGAATAATCTATGAAAATTCTGCAATTCTTTCTACTCTTTCTTCTTTCTTTTTTTGCTTTTTTTTCCTGGAAACTTTGACTAAAAACACCCACAGGCTTCTGTGGTCGCAGCTGCAGGTGCTCATTTGTTTTAATGCTCACTGTTTTTGTCTTCACTGTAAGTGATTTAAATATAATCCAACAAGAAGCAGTCTTTCAGCTTTAGTCTTTTAGTCTTTAGTTTTTGTTTGTCGTGATTTGAAATGTGTTTATTGTGGAATATAGTGGTAATAATCGTATTAAAAAAGACTTGATTTACCTAATGTATATGAAAAAAAGAAGCGACCATTGAGTGAAAGTGAAGGTGAAATGCAAGATTGGATGTCGAGTGTGTTGGAGTGTGAAGGTGTGTGCATCTTAAAAACCTGTGTGTGTGTGTGTGAGTGTGTGAGAGCTGGTGTCAGCCTCACCACGCCTGAGGTGAACCCAATAACCGTGCCTTGACCCACTGGAACAGAGTTTCACCGTCTTTAGTTTCGAATAGAAAAAGAATGTGATGTTAAATGGGGAAAACTCTCTTTTCACGCGATGCCGGTGAATTGTGGTTTTATAGTTTTGTATATATATAAATATATATTTTGAAAGCTCAAATGTGCTGTCAGGAGTGGCGGGTATTTATTTTTTTTATTATTTCTTTTTGTCTTTTACAAAAGCGCACAACCTTTGCTATCGCGGTAACTGTAGCCTGGAGAAAGGCATAATAAACTGGAGACCTGAGGGTTCCTACTGTAGACTAGTGTGTGTGTGTGTGTGTGTGTGTGTGTGTGTGTGTGTGTGTGTGTGTGTGTGTGAGACAGAATCACTCTCAGCTTTAACCTTTATTTAACCAGGCTATTCCATTGAGAGCAGGAATCTCTTTTGTAAGGAGACCTGCAGCAGGCTGACTTTGTGCCCTGAAGCTACAGGATACAACAGCTACACACACACACATCCACGCACACAGAAAAACACACACTCATGTATGATTAAATAAAACTCGGGCTCAACACCTTTATCCAACACTGCATGTGCTGCCGTGGGACTGTAACATCATTTCAAATGTCACAATATTATATTTTTGTTTTGCCTCATTTGCACCATCGTGAAAACAAACCCTTGAGCATTTTTTCCACTTCCTGTCTCGTCCTTTTTTAAAAAAAGAGAAGGAAAAGGAGGCCTAGCGGAGGGAAAAAATGTCAATTACAATTACCAATAAAATTCATTATAATTAAGCAATCACTTAATAGGAAATCAAATTATTGTCGGGGTAGGGGGCTGACAGTGGGACAGATGGGCGTCCCCTGGGACTGTATTAATTTCTCTTCTTTTATTTGGCCGGACAACTTTTTTCTCCTTATTGTCTTTGCTTGGCGTTCAGGGCAGGGAGGGGTCGTTGAGAGGGCTTTATTAACTGGTAGCCTAGGGTGGTGATATTTTTTTGGGGGGGGGGGGAAATGGAGGAGTTAAGGGGAAAAAGGTTGGAGGGATGTGTATTAATATTAATACATCTTTGGGATAAGGAACAGGAGGAGGTGGGGGGCAAGCAGCGTGGGGGTTTGGGGCAGTAATGGATCCATAAAATCACCTCTTTCAACCCCCTTTTTTTTGTCTCGTTTCCAGAATGAGAAGTTGAGTTTAACAGTCAACAGGATGAGCGAGAGAAGCCCAAACGCACAAAGACGTGCGTTTAGGGTTCGCGCTCTCACTCCGATACGATATGCAAAGAGTTGCCTAATAATAGCGAGGCAATGTTTTTCACAAGGTCCCAGAGGACGGTTGTGCACGTGTGTGTGTGTGTGTGTGTGTCTCTGTGTGTGTTTGCCAGTGTAGCACACAAGGCACAGTGTGTCTGTTTAGCAGCTTCCTCTCTCCAGAGGCTCCTGGCAATGTGTACGTGGCCATTCCAAGGCCTCTCCCCGTGTCTCTTAATTAACAGCGCTGTTCAGACAGGGACCAGCTGGGCCTGGTCTGGCTTAGTTGGCACTAACCGCTGTTTCTGTCAGTCGAGTCCGTCCCTCATCCACTCGTCTTTCTATTTCCGCCTCTGTCGTTTTTTCATTCATCTTTTTACTTGTCTTTGTGCGAGTGCTAATTTGCGCTGTTCTATAATGCTTACTTACGTGTATGCGTCATGTAAAGCTTGAATTGGTTGACCTTTTCCATTACACCCGCCTTCAATAAAACACTAATTAGAAGTCCCTTTAGGGTTCTGAGCAATTGCCAGTTAATAGTCCTTTAAATACCTGGATTTATGTGTTTGGCTTGGCGCTATGTGCTATAGAGGCGAGCGGTTGTCATGGGAGATATAGGCAAACGTTTTTTTCTCTGATAAGGCCCACATCTGCAGTGCAATATAAAAATGTACAGCGACTACAAAAACAGTTCCAGTTGTAGTTCTGTCCTGATATAAGAGGTACCTTTACCATCACGGCTAAAGGTGCTAGAAATGTTTGCTCTTGTTTTCTTTGAAAAATGCCAGTTGTGACCAAAAACACCTGTTTTATTTGAATGCATTTTGAATAATAACAGGAAAACGATGCCTGTGTGTAAGGATTTTATTATTGACTAAACTCCATCCATCCATCCATCCGTCAGTCATCCCGTTCCTTTTTCCCTCCCATTCCGATCCATCCTTGCGTAGAACGTGTCCAAATCCCGGTGGTTACGTAGCTGTTGCAAGGCCCAGTTTGCAGGATTTGGTTCTGATGCTATAGGCTAATGCACGAGCTAACGTAATGTTGTTGTAATAACAGTAAATATCAGCTTTTCCTTGGTTTGACTAGCTTACAATGCACATCTGTTGTGTCTAGTGTGAAGTTTCTTGCTCATGCACGTTTTTTCCCCTGTGTGCATTAGCACACCTAGGCCGACCCTCTATCCGGGGGATTAGGGTTATATTATGGGATGCTGCCGAGATCCTGGCAGCGAGTGGCCCCGATAACGCCGCAGTCGGGAAAATTAATTATTGATGATAAAATCAGAGTGAAGGAGATAGTTACCAACTCATAGGGGAGTTTAGTCATTGATATTTCGACATAGGCTTCGACAGACGACACTCTTCAGAGTTCTTCACATCCCTTTAATGTGAGAATATGCATATATAATTAGACTTTGCAAACTCTTAAAGGTACTTGGAAGTTATTTGTTTTTGTATATAATTTGTACGTCATCTTTTCTTTCTTTTTTTTTTTCCAATAGAATAGCATGGATGTCTCAAGGTCTTCAGGTTTCTCCTTCTGAATATCACTGCTGTTATTATCTTGTTTCATTTTTTTTTTTACCATAAAATTACATTCTCAATCTAAATGGGACTTTTCCAGTTCAACATAGGTTCAGTAATGTCATAATTTTATTTTTTAAATATAAAAAACAGGATTTAGTCTCCCAAGACATCAAATTTGAGAAGTAATTTCAAAAACTAAATTATATAAGTTTCTATTTCAATTAGTTTCAGGCATGAATGCAGTCGTGATTAAAGGTAGATTTCTTAATTTCCTTGTGTACCGAGTTGAAACATTTCAGTAAGTACAGTAAATAATAAAATATAAATATATATAAGGAAAAGGAATTTTCTAGATTAAGATTTTATGATAAAGAACTAAGGATATGCCTCAATTTATTGTCTTTTTCAGCGAATTCTGCTTTCAGGCTGAATTTATTCTGACGAAAATATCCTAAAAAGCACCTTCAATGTAACTTAAGATGATTTCGCTGCAACCGTAAAACATTTTTTTTACACATCTACAGAGATTTGTGTGTGTTTGTGCGCTCGTACGACAGCGTGCGTCCTGCGTGGGCTGCCAGGTGAGCGCGTATCTGTCCTCCATCCGAGTGCTGCCTGATCAATAGTAATTGGGTAGAGTGTCTCCAGCCTCCTTTTTTTTTCCTCTTTGTACTGTGGCCCTTTTTGTAGGCTGACACAGACCTGAAGTCGAAGAAGGGACAGTGGGGAGAGAAAATAGAGGAGGGGATGGGGGAAGAAGAAGAGAGAAAATGGAGGATGTTTGCAGGTCGACGAGCATGACCGAGCCACCTCAACCAAATCTCTGGATATTTATTCAGTATTAGTCACTAATCTAAAAAAAAAAAAAATCTTCCTCCGTTTCTGTTGCACTTTTCTTTTCATTCATGGCTTTGTAGAGAAGGAGATACTGTGGGCTGCTGTTAGAGATGTGATTAAACACAGATAACTTTCTTAAGATGTTACCAACAGCGTTACTGACCACAAAAACAGCGAGCTCCGGCGGTATTAGCGGGGAGGCATTAGGCATAAACTCTAAGGTATATTAAAGCAACGGCCCTGTTGTTCATATAAACACGGCAATTCAATTTAGCCCTGCCCCACGGGGAATGGGATTTTCAGTAGCTACTGAGAGAGCGAGGAGGTGGAGGTGGTGGAAGGGAGGGGAGGGGAGGGCGGGAGTAGTGAATGAGGTTAGACGAGAAGAGGTAGGGATGAAGCGATCTTGGACAGTCGGGAAGGAAAAGTCGCAGAGAAGTGGCGTCGCGGCGTCTTTCAGGAGCGCGTTATTGTCGTTGCATTAACTGCAGTGACGTCAGTACCTGTGTTTATAGATGAACACACACACACACACTATATAAAACCCACACCCTGGCAGGCTGAGGGGGGCTGTGTGTGTGTGTGTGTGTGTGTGTGTGCACCACTGCACGCTTGGACAGATAGTTATGTGGGGAAACCTTACAGTTATATTATTCAATCCAAATTCAAATGGGCTTGTCAGGGAAAAGCCTCCTGCTTTTTATTACCTGTCAGAAAAACCAAGGGATGGATGGTGTGGAAGGGAGCAAATTAAATGACAGTAAATAAGACCCCCTATCTCTGTCTCTCTCCCTCTCCCTGCCTCCCACGATACTTTGGCACATTTTGACAGCATATTGTTGTTTTGGCTCTATCTATTTAGATTTTTATATGCCAGTCAGATGTTTGGAAGATCTAATTAATCAACTTTCGTCCGACGTCAGACGATCGTATCCAAACAGGGGTTTGATGCATTTGTGAGGCACAGAAAGAGACAGGAATGGAGGAGGACAGAGTGGTGGTGAATCCTTCCATCCTCCTCCTCCTGAAACACCACCCAGAACAGCTTCCTCCCCGTCAGCCAGGCATAACCTCTGCCATCTGTCTAACCCCTCCTCTGCTTCTCTTCCTCATCTTTCCCTTTTTTAAACCTCCTCCTCCTCCTCCTCATCTGCTCTTCTTATTTGTAGCCCCCCCCCACCCAACTTCAGTGTCAGATGGTGTTCAGTTCAGAGAGACTTAAGTGTTAATCTTAAGTCAGATGGACTTTTCCTGTGACAGTGGCCAAAGTCTCCATTCTCTCAATCGCCAATATTTATGCTGCGGCTTTACTTTTAGTTTCACACGTCAACACTCAAATGTGTGTTTCACAGTACACACACACACTGCACTGACTAAAACAAAGCATTATCCTCAACCTGAACTCAACCACAATTCAAATCTGAGCCCTGAACTCAATCACTTCCTCAGAAATGAGGGTTCTGCCACATTAGGACCATGTTTTATTCGCCAATAATTAGTTAAAGCAGGGGTTCTCAAAGTTTTGATACCTGAGGGCCAATTTAGGAACCCAACATTGGACTGAGGGCCGCCAAAGGAAAAAAAAAGAAAAAAAACCTGAAAGAAATCCCATTTGTAATAACTATGGCGTCCAAAATTTGACAAAACCGACATACAATGCTACGTTGTCCAAAATGTGACAATTTTTTTGAAAAAAAATTTTGGTCCAAAATTTGACAAAAATGTCATACTATACTATGTCAATCAAAAATGGACAATTTTTGGGGGGAAAGTTTTTGAAAAAAAATTTGACCAAAATGTCATATGTCGTCCAAAATGTGACAATTTTTTGGGGAAAAAAATGTTGGTCCAAAATTTGACAAAAACGTCATACTATACTGTGTCACAATGTCATCCAAAATTTGATGACATAGTAAATACAGTTGTACAGTTTACACTTATTGGTCTGTATCCAGTAATGTCCAATAAACATTTAACAAGCTTAGTAGCTCCTGGATTAAAACTATCAACTGTAATTCATTGGCCGCCAGAAATGTTTCTGCCTGTAAGGACAAACGCGAGAGAACAAATCAAGCGTCGCTTTACTTGTAGCGGAAGTCCTGAGCGGATCTTTTTACGCGTTTAGAATGGACTAGCACACATATTTTACAGTGGATAAAGGAACACCAGTACCTGACCGTACGCGCGCAAAGACCACGAGGACGACATTTGACCGGCTGAGGATACCGTAGCGCTCAGGGAAGGGAGGGGGTGAGCAGAGGAGCAGTTCATTGCTGTAAATTTCAGCCTCTCCTCAATATGTCACTATAAACTACTTACTTCATCTTTAAATTCATTCGTTTTCTCAACATTACATGACAACATGGTCTTTCAAGAACTCAACTGGACCACACGTGTCCATGCCTAAATTCAATCATAGTCTACATGTCGTAGACACACAAGATTGCATGTATGGCTCATGCTCGGAGCGCAGTGTAATTCGTTCAAATACTCGTAAACCAACAACTCGGTCCAGGTCAAAATGAACACTGGATGCGTTTATGCGGCGTATTTGAATGAGGATGATAAAAGGTGCCACATTAGGAGCTCCACATCTAATCCTTTATTGTTCTTTGTCTGCAGCCCTGTCCCGTGGAGAGACGGCTCTAATTAAAGACTAATAATTGTATTGTTTTATAAAGCCTGTAGAGACACAGAGATTCTGCTCTGCAATCATTTACTCTCTCTCTCTCTCTCTCTCTCCAACGTACCTTTGCCCGTGGAGGGCTATCTCGCCGGGATGAAGTCTGCGACGGTCTGTTTTAGGTGTGTGTGTGTGTGTGTGTGTGAGCATACAGTAGGAGGAGGAAAAAGCCAAATCTAAATTAAAACTTTAAAGCACCATTATTTAATTACCCCAAAGGCTGAGGATTTGAAGGATTGAAAGGTGTGTGTGTGTGCGCGTGTGTGTGTGTGCTCGGTCATGCAAATGTGTGCTGCTGTCCAGGATTATTTCAGTTTTTCAATTTTCCCCTGAATGTGTGTGCATGGGCATTCATGTTACTGTGTGTGTGTGTGGTTGGCCTCTCCTGTTGCCCCTCCTTCACCTCTACCCTCCACACACACACACACACATGCGCGCGCGCACACACTTTTGCTGAAACGCCGGCAGATAAAAAGGCATTATGGTAAATTCCACTTAATGACAAATTTTTAATTTGGGGGAACAGGGCCTGCTGAATGGAGCTTAATTACCGGGGCCAAAGATCCCTCGGAAAAATAACCCCCTCGACGTGCCCAAACCTGCCCGATAATGGAGCGCTCCACAAAACGCCTCAGATAAACCAACGCCATTTATCTGCCCCCCCTCTCCACCTCCTCTTTCTGTCTGTGTATAATAACAAAAATAACAATCAGGAAAATTCTATCTGCCTCGCAGCCCCATCACCACCCGTCCACCCCTCCCCTCTTCCCGCTCTCCCGCCCACTGCCTGGCTCACACTCCCGCAGGAGGAAATTCATCAAAATGAAATTGAGGTTGCAACTCACTGGTTTTATTAAAATATATTTGTGTGTGTGCCCCCCCCCCCCCCACCACCCTCCACTCCCTCCTTACAGACATTATTGTGTGCTGCCGCGTTAGTGTTTTAGCTGCGGAAAAAACAAAAGGGACATCCAAGAATAATCAGCGTTATCAGCGCGATTTTTTTTTTTCTCTCGACGCGGTACAAAAGCATGACTTTGGCTCCGAAAGACCAAACACTTGTTGACTGACGCTGGCTCTGCTGATCTACACCTTCACTGGACATTTAAATAAATCTAATAATCTGCTCTCCATACTTGGTAGTCGTATAACTAAGTTCTGTTCTCATTATCGCCTGGCCTTATAATGTCATAGAGATACAGATTTTACTGTACTGGACTTGGTCGTGTTTCTTAAAAACATAACATATTTAATAGTAAACTATTTTGATCATAGGTTTGAAGCTTTTTTCATGATTAAAACAAGATTTGTGATTGTTTTTGCTTCTTAAATGTGAATATTTCCTTCGTTTCTTTCCTCCACATAACAAAGAAATCATGAAAAACTGAATAATTTTAGTTAGTGGACAAAAACAAGACATTGGAGAACATCGTAATTTCCAGGTTTGACAAACAACGATCAACGCTTTTTAGTAATTTTTGACATTTTATGGACCAAACTCATGAAATATCACCACTATCTCACATCAGTATTTTAAACCTTGACTTTAATATGGTGTCGCCCACGTCTGAGTCACTGTTATTAACTGATACCAAGTCTTTGTTTGATCAATACGACTGTTTTTTTTTTTGTCGTTGTTGTCATTGCTACAACCCATCCAAGCATTAAAGGGTAAGTAAACAAGTCAAATTTTTAATTTGGCCTCTTTTTTTTCTGAACATAATGCATAATGAGACTGGTCATACTGAGTTTAATAATAATAATAATCATCAACCGATAGATGGAGATTAAAAATTGTGTGTGTGTGTGTGAATTCAACAACTACACTAAGTAGACCGTTAACGGATATTAAAAAGAGCCGATGATTACCTGTCTTTTGTCAAACCCGCGGACGTGCACTGGCTCGGTTTGGAATAATTTGAACATGATTCCGCTGTAATCTCGCTTTCTCTGCCTCACACACACACACACATACACACATACAGCATCGCTCACTTTTCTTGGCCTTCTTTGGTCCCTGTTGTTGTGTACCCTGATAGGACCATGTGGTTGCCATGCGGTTGCCAGGCCGCGCCCCTGCTGTGCGGTAATTGGTGTCTGCGGTGTTGCCGCGTGGCGACGGCGCGCTGACTGACAGGTTTGGCCACCTGCCCCTGCCCTGGCTGCCAACATGGCGTGGAAGAAGGGTGAAGGGGGGACGGGGGGAGGAGGGTGGCACGGGGCTGGCAGGGGGTGAACACTCAACATGTCAAGAGTGTGTGTGTGTGTGTGTGTGTGTGTGTGGTGGGGGGTGAGGAGAGAGAGAGGCTGTGATGAAACGTGTGATGGTCGAACACAAGGCAGATTCAACAGGGACCACGGGTGATGGCATGTGCTCGTTTTTCTACCTTTTTCACCAATGTGACACTTACAAATAACAGAGCATTGTTTCGTGTTCTTGTGCCAGTTGTATTGAAGACAGATTTTCATATATTTTATTAAAAATAATCATGTTGAAAAGAGCATAAACGGTCTTGTTTCTGCAGCCGTGGTTGCAGGAATAGCTTTTGCAAAAATGACTTGCACCAGTGTTCCCTGCAGACTTTAAATCCACAGAATGTATCCCAGAACTTGACGGACGATATACACTACCGTTCAAAAGTTTGGGTCAATTTTTTTGTGTTTTCCATTAAAAGTCACACTTTTATTCATGAAAAGAGTTGCAAAATGAATGGGAAAATATAGTCAAGTCATTGCCAAGATTAGAAATAATGATTTTTCTTTCGTCAAAGAACCAGCAAAACCGTTTTCAGCTGTGCTAACATCATTGCACAAGGGTTTTCAAGGGTTTTCTAATCATCCAATAGCCTTCTTAGCAAACACAATGTACCATTAGAACACTGGAAATGGGCCTCAAAACACCTATGTACATATTCCAATAGTCGTTTACCACGTTAACAATGTATAGAGTGTATTTCTGATTAATTTAATGTTAGATTCATTGGAAAAAAGCGATTTTCCTTCAAAAATAAGGACATTTCTAAGTGACCCCAAAACCTTTGAACAGTAGTGTAGCTGTGATCGCACTCCAAGTGGATTCTGTCGTTTGTGGATTCCCAGCACTGTGATAGTTGCCCGTTGCCTTTGGACCCTCAGATTCAGTAAAATGTTCCCTTTGCTTGTTTCCCAACACCTTTTCACCATCTGAATAAAACTGGTTAAGATGACAAGTTGCCGGTTATATATGTCCATTGTCCATGGATTTGAACTTCCAGAGAATTTCGATTCCGACGGTTGCATGACTGGATTTTGCGATGTCCGCAATGGGGCAGCTCTATAAGCTTTGATATTCAATACATGGTCCATGATCGTATAACAGATACACCATGAAATGACGCTATAGATGGCTCGGTCGGTTGAGTGGGTGCCCCGTCGACCCAGGCCCTCTGCAACACCTGGGGTTTGATTCCACTCCATTCCAATTTAAGGCGACTGGGTATTGCATTGTTGATCTTAAAAAAAAAAAAAGGAGAATGATTTGAAGGACTCCCCTCTATAAACATCACGTAAACCTTATACTGAATATTTGGCAACGGTGCATCTCACAGGTCAGTATATGGTTAGGGTTGACTTATTGATCTTTGGACCCTAGTTTATCTAGTATTGTTAGTGCTACTCAAAACAACAAAACTGGGCCTTGAAACAATGAATTCATGTTTTTTCCTTTGTTCGCCTCAGTTGAATTATGCCCCCTCTTGGACGTTTGGACTCACTTGTGTGTCTCACAGAGAGACCTGTGGAGATGGCTAAATAAATAGCATGAAATGAAGCTAATTAAAATCTGCGCTTTAATCTTTAATCGGCGTGTAAAGCTATCGATCTGTGCCCTGCATGGTGAACACACTCACAGCCATTTTATCCTTTGTAACTTACTTGCCTATTACTTCTCCAACTCCTTTGCCAGCCACTTTTCCCATCTACACTATTGTTCAAAAGTTTGGGGTCACTTGGAAATGTCCTTATTTTTGAAGGAAAAGCACTTTCTTTCAATGAATATAACATTAAATGAATCAGAAATACACTCTATACATTGTTAATGTGGTAAACATAGGTGTACATAGGTGTATAGAGGCTCATTTTCAGTGTTCTAATGGTACATTGTGTTTGCTAATGGCGTTAGAAGGCTATTGGATGATTAGAAAACCTTTGTGCAATGATGTTAGCACAGCTGAAAACAGTTTTGCTGGTTCTTTGACCAAAGCAAAGTCATTATTTCTAATCTTGTCAATGTCTTTCCTATATTTTCTATTCATTTTGCAACTCTTTTCATGAATAAAATTGTAACTTTTAATGGAAAAACAAAAACATTGCAGTATAGGTGACCCCAAACGTTTGATCAGTAGTGTACCTGTTTGCCTCTGACTCAGCTGGCCTGTTTATTGTGATGTAATGTGCGATCCACGGCCTCGTCCTCAATGAATTGCGACCTTCCTCCTCTCTTTGCCGCGCCCCGCTTCATCTCACTTGTGCGTCTGCTTTCTTTGCCATTGTGTTTCGCACCCTTGACCGAAACTTTTATGTCGCACAAAAGAGCGGATTTGACGAAAAAATTTGTGTGTGTGTGCGCGAGCGTGCGTGTGCAACTTAGCCAACCTTTTTTGTGTGTTTAACCTTGTAGAGGGCAAAGCTCGCAAAGCAAGGGTGATGTCACAAAGGAAGCATTTTTTGTCCCTACACACACTCACACACACACACACTCACACACTCCCGCCCACCCTCGCCATTGTCATGTATAGTGTTGCTAATCCGACTCTGTCGCTTCAGTATCAAACATAACCTCTATTTGGGGGGCAAGGCCTCTTTTTTGTGTGTGTGCGTGTGTGTGTGTGTGTGTGTGTGTGTGTGCGTGCTGGTCGGTCGGTGTGTTAATGGGCCCGGTCAACAGCAGGGTACAATGGGGCGGCCTGGTTTGTGATGCCTGTTTAAGTGTCAGGACAGGGGAAAGAAGAGGGAGAGAGGGGCAAAGCAGAGACCAGACTGAGGTTTTTGTTGTTGCTAAGACAGAGGGAAGAGCAGCTTGGAGATGACACACACACACACACACACACACACATATTTGAGGACACCGGTTCATGGCGAGGCTTGAGCGTGTGTTGTCAGCAGCGGAGACTGCCACACTGCAGGACGGCTCGGTGTGTTTTGACATTCTCGATCTTTAGGTAATCAGACTTAAACCACCCTGTCTGGACCTGGTCCCATGAGGGAGGATGTTGCTTATGTACCCGCTAACATTCATGTGTGTGTGTGTGTGTGTGTTACCCCTGGAGAGCTGGGTTGTTCATGGTTCATTAGCCACACGTACACTTCCGTTCTGTTCTCACTGGTACAAGGGACAGACTTGAAGCACACACACACACAATTCCTTTGTTTTTTTTCCGCTGTTCTGCTGGCTCTGATGAAGTGGCGCGCTGCCTCCTCCTCCTCCTCCTCCTCCTTCGCCTCATCTTCTAGTAATCAGGGTGTACCTATGAGACTGACAGGTAGCATCTGTCGCCCTTTCCTCCTCCCTCCGGGTCCTTCTTCTTCTTCTTCTTCTTCTTCTTCTCCCTCTGTTTCTGCGTCTCCCCAGTCCCCAGTGTTCTGTGCGACTGTGTTGAATTTCCCTCGGCGGCAAAAGTGATGTGATAATGTACAAGTTGTCCAATAGAAGCCAAATTGGGTGGAACTTGGGTGGTGAGCGTTTCCTGGAGAAGATGTGGGCATCCTCACATCTGTCTGTATTTAAGGAGTTGTACGAATGAATATGGTGAATAACGAAGACCATTTAATATTGTCGGACTGTGACCTCGAAGATGCCACACTCAACCGGACGCCTTCAGATCCTGTTGGGCCACGATGGAGCGAGCAGCTCCGATGGTTTGGTCTCAAACGGGGGGCCTCACTCAAACGTTGATTAGCATATTTTCACCCAGCGTACAGACAACACCCCCCCAATCCTCCCCTCTTCTCCTTCCTCTTCTTCCTCCTCCAACACCCCCCCCCCCCATGTGTTTGATTCTTCGGCCGTGACAAAGGCTTCACCCCTTTATCCGTGTGTGTGTTGGTGAGATGGGGGGCCCTTAGATTAAGGGAAAGCTTCCTGCTCTTTATTTGGGGGGAGTCCCCCCCAGGAGACGCTTTGGGAACGACTTTCGTCGAGTCACTAACTCACGCGCACACACACACACACTCATCATGCACACCTCTTGCCTTCTTTTCAAGAAACTGTGCATCCAACTAACGATTATTTTCCTAATCAATTAGTCTGTCGATTATTATCTCGTTTGGTCCATAAAATGTCAGAAAGATTTAAATGACGATGTTCTCCAATGTCTCGTTTTTGTCCACTAACCAAAATGATTCAGTTTGTTACGTGGAGCAAAGAAACCAAGAAAATAGTCACATTTAAGAAGCTAAAACAGTCAGAAATCTTGTTTTAATCATGAAAAAGCTTCAAATAATTGACTCAGGGTCTTAAAAAGTCTTGAGAAATCTTAAATCCAATAATTTGAATTTAAGGCCTAAAATGTCCTAAATTTTCCTAAAATCTCATAAAAGGTCTTAAATACAATTTTGAAAGGTCTTTAAAAAATCTATAACGTTACTTTTATTTAAAACATGCATAAACTTCAGTCTCTCTTTTAATTGTTTCTATTTTTGAGGAT
Source organism: Microchirus variegatus (assembly GCF_963457635.1). Taxonomy (NCBI): domain Eukaryota; kingdom Metazoa; phylum Chordata; class Actinopteri; order Pleuronectiformes; family Soleidae; genus Microchirus; species Microchirus variegatus. The sequence continues at coordinate 15,246,297 of NC_139824.1, forward strand.
GCGCTAGCATAACTACAACACGGAACTAAAGTAGGCCACCTGTGCTGCACGGTGAGAATTTATCGAACACCGCTTGCTAGCGTGCTGTGCGCGCGCCGCGGTGTGTTTCAGCTTAGCATAGCAGCGGAGAAAACTTAATGAAAGCCCACAGCTAAGCCAAATTGCAAGTCCAATTTTCCTTCATGTCTTTTGTACTTTTCTTTGCCAGTATGGATTTGAAATAGGTCTTAAATTGTATTCATTATGGTCTTAAAAAAGTCTTAAAAAGTCTTAAATTTGACTTGTTGAAACCTGCAGAGACCGTGTGACTCAACATCACGACATTAAACTTGATAAGGATAAACTGCTGTCCTTGCACCAGGACAGCGTGTTGATACGCGACGTGTCAAAAGTATACGACACATTCCAGGAAATAATTGACTCGTTTTCAGCTCAAAATCCACCTGAAGAGTTTGTCGCGCGACAGCGACACGGATTTGTGTGTTTTCGGAAGGTGAAGGTCATGGCAGAAAAAAGAAGCCCCCCCCATTCAAACAGCAGCCATTTTAATTTGTTTGACAGAAAAGAGAGAGAGGTGATAACCTCCCACTGCAGCCACACACACACACACACACACACCCTGGAGGAGAGGGTGGTAAAAAGAGGTAGAGACAACAAGGAGAGAGAGGCTGAGCTGAATAACGATAAGGGGCTGGGTGGAGAGAGAGAGGTGGAAAAGGTGGAAAGGAGAGTGTTCTATTTGATTATGGCTCAAGTCTGAGCGTGTTTGTCTAAAAGCTAAAGACTGTCGAGCATCTAATCGCAGGGGTCGTGTGTGGGTGTGTCTGAATGTGTTTGTGAAAGCATGCAGGTCGTTGTTATCAGCATATAATTTATGCTGAGTGTGTGTTTTTCTGTGTGTGTGTGTGTGTGTGTACGTTATGATTTCTGGATGTCAGTTACACTTCTGTGAGCCTGAGGAGAATACACTGGTGTCCCTCAGGGCGCTGTTAGTGCCACTCTCATACAGATGTGTTGGGCCCACACTGTGACATCGTCTGTGACAGGAAACTGAACTTACTCCTTAGGGTTCGGGGCTTTTCACAGAGCTGCAAATTTGCTCTAAAATGTTAGATTTTGGTTGTTTTTGTCTTTCTATTGTGTTTAAAGATTTAGAAATAAGTTGAGGCCGTAGACATAAGTGTATCGTACTTTGTACAACCTGAGTCGTGAATGATCAGACATTTGAAAAATCACCCTTCAATCCAGGAAGAGAAGAAGTGTACTCTGGCATACACTAGGGTTCAAAAGTTTGGGGTCACCTATACACTTTTTTGGTGTTTTCCATTAAAAGTCAGACTTTTATTTATCAAAAGAGTTACAAAAAGAATAGAAAATATAGTCAAGACATCGACAAGATTAGAAATAATGATGTTTTCTAATCATCCAATAGCCTTCTAACGCGATTAACAAACACAATGCATTAGAACACTGGAAATGGGCCTCTATACACCTATGTACACCTATGTTTACCACATTAACAATGTATAGAGTGTATTTCTGATTCATTTAATGTTATATTCATTGAAAAAAATGAGGACATTTCTAAGTGACCCCAAACTTTTGCGTGTTTCTGTTATAGGTGTACACTATAGGTCACAGTGCAAGTTCTGGGTTCCATGTTTTAAAAAGGAAAACTCTTCACTTCTCAACTTTAAAAGTTCACACTCATTTAAAAATCCAGGCGAACCACAATGTACAAAAGTTAAGTTCTTCAACACAAAAGTACTTGTACTCATTGCTCTTTTTTTTTTTTTTTTTTAATTCTGTTCAGGGCTGGACACCCGATTCCACCATCATTCTCATTCTGTCCATCTGTACTGTACTGTAAAATAGTTTAAGTGTTGTTGAGCCTCATGACTTTTCTTCAAACACGCATTTTTTTTTCTGTTCCACCAGATGCTGGAGAAGAAGAAGGACATGGCAGCTGGTTGGTCTCTGACAAGGACAAAGATGTACGTGGCAATTGGCAGCTTTACAGTGTTTGATAGTATAAATTTGCTTTGATACAGACTTATATTTTGAACAGGAGGGAAAGGAAAAAGCAGATATATACAGCCAAAAACATAATATTGCAATTGTAATTAAATTTTTTTACATTACAAATGGTTGGTTGTAGGACCTATAATTTACTGGCATGAGGTTATTGCAGAGATGCAAACAGACTGTGTTGAGAAGATGGTCGGAGTTACTCTGAGGAGCTGATGAATGAGAGAAGTGTAGTGGTACTGATTTTCACAAACATAGAGGCATGCCGTTATTAAAGCTCACTTAAGGAAAGAAGTGAAGGTTCATGGATGTTGTGAAGGAGGACATTTAGTGTAACACTGTCTTTAAATGTCTTTGGTTTCAGGCTCAGATCTTTAACAAAGACAAGGGTGCCAGGCCAGTGCTGCAGCGGGTGACCAACAGATACTACACTGCCAAGAATGTCCAATGCAGAAACTGCAACAAGACCGGCCATCTCTCAAAGAACTGCCCCGAACCCAAAGTCAGTTCCAACTGCACCGAGCGCCAAGTATCATGTATGACACGACGTTTGGCGACAGGAACGCTAAAATCCCAACGTTATCTCTTGTGTGTGAATGTGTGCAGAAGTTGTCGTCCTGCTTCCTGTGCGGCACCACAGGACACCTGGTGAGGGACTGTCCCGACAGGCACTGCAACAACTGTGGCCTGCCCGGTCACATGAGCGCCTCCTGCATCGAGAGGGCGTACTGGCATAAGCAGTGTCATCGCTGTGGCGTGAAGGGACACTTCTTTGACGTGAGTACATTTACAGCACTGTGTTGTTGTTCAAATAAGAGGAGGAGGAGGAGCCAACTAGGCAAGTTTTAGATTTTTGAGTATCATATGTGGAAATGATCATTACACATCTGGAGCTGCAACTAACCATTATTTTCGTAGTCGATTAATCTGTCGATTATTTTCACGATGAATCGTTTGGTCCATAGAAAACCTAACTGATTCAGTTTTAATGATTTCTTTGTTACGTGGAGCAAAGAAACAAAGACATTATTCACATTTAAGAAGCTAAAACAATCAGAAATCTTGTTTTAATCATGAAAAAATGCTCCAAACAGATTAAGTCATGGTTTCATGTTTGGATGCAGTAAGGCCAGGCTTTTTCTGCAGGTGCTACATGAGTTCGAGTGTGCCTCGACTCAAATTAATTGTACGATATTAGTTTCGTCGTAACCCTCGTGGGAAGAAACAGGTGGATTATGAGCTGGTGCTTTTACTGAATAAAAAGAAGAAGAAAAAACGTAACCCCTTTACAACTTAACTGCTTCAAAACAGACGCTTGTGTCTGTGGGACAATTTTAGAAAATGAGGAAGGTCCTGTTTGTTTGTTTGTTTGTGAACAGTCCCAGGTGCTACAGCTGTGCTTTTTTTGAATATTAAAATGTCACAGATTTCAACAACACACTTGTCGATTGCAAAAATTGGTGGGGAAAAGCCACTTTGATTAAAATATATATAGAGAAAAGAGCGACAATATCACATAAAAAGAGTTCCATGAAGTTGGACACATAATATAACGATGTACATAAAGAATGTCCCCTAAATTGGATATATGAACCTTAGTAGTGAAGGAATAAGAAAACTACAGTCGGCCTGAAAGGATTTTGAATACATTTAAAATGATTATTCCGTAAAGTTTTTAGTCTGTAGAAGGTAAGATAAGATCGATCAAGACAATAATTAATCTAAAATTATACCTGCGCTACAAACGTTTTGGCTCACTTAGAAATGTCCTTATTTTTTAAGGAAAAGCAAATTTTTTTCAATGAACATAAGATTAAATGAATCTGCAAACATCTGGTTTTCAATGGAATATGTACATAGGTGTATAGAGGCCCATTTCCAGTGTTCTAATGCTACATTGTGTTTGCTAATGGTGTTAGAAGGCTATTGGATGATTAGAAAACCCTTGTGTTTGAAGGACAAAATTATTATTTTGAATTAAAAAAAAAAATCATTATTTCTAATCTTGTCAATTTGACTGTATTTTCTATTCATTTTTTCAACTGTTTTGATGAAAGTGCAACAAAAATTGTATAGGTGAGCCCAAACTTTTGAACAGTAGTGTATACTTCGCTCAAATTAATTGTGCAGCCGTATCGTCTACAGTACGTTGTGCTGCTGCAAATACACTTAATGTGTGTGAGCTTCAGCCTGTGGACGCAACAATTTCTATCTAATGGAAATGTAATAAAACACTAAGCACATGCAATTTACATGTATTTATTTCCCTTCCTCTTCCTTCCTGTCTCCCCTCCTCCTCCTCCTCCTCTCTCTCTCAGTAGTAATGAGTGACCAGGGTCAGCACACGCTGCTGTTCACATTAATTGATACACTTCAGCAATTACAGCTTAGTTATGTCGCTGCCATGCTGCATATTCCAGCTGTGGACTCTAAGTGTGTGTATGCACACACACACACACAAACACACACACACACACACACACACACACACACACACACACACACACACAGTTGATGCTGAAGGGTGAATCTAATGACCATCAATGACAATTATCTCACCGCAAACGTTCATTACCTTGCCCATTTACACTAATGCCGTAGAATGGAAAAACCCTGTGTGTTTGCAAGAGTCTGTCTGTCTCACCGTCTCACTGTCTCTCTCTCTCTCCCCTCCTGACAGTCATGTACTGTGCTCTGTGTAATGGATGAGTAACCAGGTGAACACCACAGGGAGAGGGGAGACCAGGACACGGCCCTCTTTTTCTCTCTCTTTTCCCTCTCATTTATTCTTTCTTGGCTTTCCGTCCACTACCTTTTTCTGTCCTCTTTTGCGTATTGTTTTCAGGCCACAGCAAACAAACAAACAAAGGTGCTCGGTAAAGTTGTGCGGTATCGTAATTACCCCCTTACTTCTTCTCCTCCTCCTCCCCCCCCTCCCTTCGCTCACAAATGACACTGTACGTGTTAGTGTGTGTACTTGAGAAAAGAGAAAGAGAGTCAGGTCTCTGTCCCCTGGGCCTTTCTGTGTCTCTCATTAAAGACAGACGGTTGACGGAGCGCGAGTGTGTCGCTCGCCTCGCCTGTCGCCCTCGACAACAACACTCTACCCCGGCGGACTACAGGGAGAGAGAAAATGGGGGGACGGGGGGGGAGTGGGTTTGGTACGGTGTGCGGGGTGGTGTTGAAGAAAAGAAAGCTAGATGAGAGGCGGAGGAGGATACAGCTGTCGAGATTTATATTTGTCCATCTCTCTATTCAAATCTGAACAGTGCAAATTAAACCCCCCTGGAAAAAAAAAAATTGCATAGCGTTCTTTACAGGCCCGCTTTTTTTTAAAGGCCGAGCACTTTTGCACATCATGCAAATTCATATAGGACGTTGTTTAGGCGTATGCAGGATAGAGGTAAACACATTCTTTTTCACAGCACCGGCTTAAATAAATGTGCCTCGACTTCCCCCCCCCCGTCTCTCCCTCTCCCTCTCTCATTCTGTCGCTCACTCTCAGTAGGTGTGTAAGTAGATAAATCTTGTTGCCCGCGGCGACTGCGGCATTTTCAATTTCCCAGTGGGAAGTGGTGGCGGCGGGTCGGGGAGAGGATGTCGGAACGCTTAAGGAAACAGCATGGCGAAAGCCCCGGAGATAATGCTTTAGCCACACATGCGACAGAATGACTCGACTGCCTTTACTTACCGACCGTTTTGACTGACGTGAAGGGGAAACGGCCGCTTTAGTTAGAAAACCACTGTGATAAAAGGTTGAGGAAAAACGCCATTTTTCAAATGACACAAACATTTACACCTATGTGTGTTTTAATGACTAATAATATACTGTATAAAGATGCACAAAAACACACCGCAAGTTCTTCTGTACTCCATCACTATATCATGTGTGTTTTTTCTTTTTCTCAGGAGTGTCCAGAGATCTGGAGACAGTACCACATCACAGTGAGTATCCATCACCTTTCATTTCCCATCATTGGGCGCGGCGACGCGTTCTTACATTTTGTCGTACACGTGAGGACATAAGTCGTCAAGTTTCTTTGACGATCTAACGATCAGTATGTCAGAATAAAAGATCAGAGATTGATTAAATGTCACAAAACAGCATGTTAATTAATGAAAAGCATTGATTAAACTTGATGCTTTAGTGAATCACTGACATACTCACCTGGTAATAATAATAATCATATCCAATTCAATCCAACTTTATTTATAAAGCACTTTAAAAACAACAGCTGAAACAAAGTGCTGTACATCAGAGATAAATAATTAAAACGTACAAACGTGACATAAGAACAAACGATAAACCAATAAAAATAAAGTAGAAAATATAAAAACATACAAAAATAAACAGGTCATACAATAAAACTATAAAATATATAAAGATAAAAACCAAAGTCTCATACTAGGTTGAAAGCCAAAGAGTAAAAATGAGTTTTAAGATGAGTTTTAAAAGGAGACAGTAAATATTTTGGCTAATTTTAAGCACGTCGGCTTTTTAAAAAACAATTTGTTTTATTTCTGTAGTTTTGGATTGGACACGCCCAAAAACAGTAGCTGTAGTTCAGACCCAGTGAAAAGGCACAGGAATGTTCCCACACACAGTTCTATGTCCAATTATCTATTAATCTGCTGAATTAACCACTTTTAATTTAAGAATAATGTCATTGTCGCTTCGTATTACGATGCCAAATATCTGGAGTCTTCGTCAGACGAGGCCTCGACCGAGAATTCTGTCTCGTTAAGCAGATAAGGTGTTGCAAGTGTTGATAAGGAAGTTGTGACTGGTATTGACCTCGCCCTCTGGTGGACGATTGAACCGTGGCGGAGAAAGAAACAAAAAAAAAACATCTAAAGAGATTAAGGAAGTGGGAACCTTCAGTGTGTTACTTTACTTTTATTTTCAACCTAAGTGCTCGCTCACGTGACATCTGTGGTGCTCGCTCTCTTCCTGTGTGCGCGCGCGTGTGTGTGCGCGCGCGTGTGTGTGCAGAAACAATGTGTCAAAGAGTAGGAAACTGTGTGACAGTCCATGTGTCAGCTGGGAGGCATTTTCCTCTGTGTGTGTGTGTGTTAATTCAAAATCTGAAAAGATAACTAGTTTTCTTGGCTCTTAACTGTGTGTGTGTGAGAGTGAGTGTGTGTGTGTGTGTGTGTGTGTGTGTGCATCTGAGCGCGGGGGTGATATAGACCTCAGTCTAAGAGAAAAGAGCAGCTTGTTTGTCAATTAAAAGACGTGATAAAGCATGAAATGGGCTGCCAACGCCACGCGGGACGAGGGAGGGAAGAAGGAGTGTGTGTGTTTGCATATATCTTGGTGTGTGTGTGTGTGTGTTGGGGGAGGTCTGTCACTCTCCTCTATGGAGATTAATTAGCAGGGGCTGTCTAATGAAAAGGCAGCATCGTTAGCGCTGGGGTAGCGAGGAGGAGGAGGAGGAGGAGGAGGAGGGAGCGGGACACAGACAGAGAAGTTTAATTGTTGCTCATATGTTTAGGGGGACGCTATAGGTTTCACTTTAGAGCCACAAAACAACGAGGAGAAGTCCCCTGATCAGGGAACAACTTAAAGATTCTTCCGTCGTCGTTTTGTGGTTTGATGGAATTTTTTTTACGTTTTTTTTTTTTTTTGTCTCGTGTGTGTGTTTGTGTGTGACGGTTGTGCTTTAACGGGTGGAGGATTGTGACCCAGGTCTAATTGAAGTATTTAAGCCATTTAAGCACAGGGAACAGAAGGTCGTTACATCTCCAAACTGGCATGGGGGGGTTAGGGAGGGACACACACACACACACACACACCTGCAAACACAGGGGCTCCTTCTGTTTGAGAGTCTCATTTTATTCATGATGCTGTTTATGACCCTGAACTCCCCCAATGTTTAGTGTGTGTGTGTGTGTTCAGTGTGTGTCCTCCCGCACTGGGAGATGCGACTGTGTCACCTTCCGCTGGGCTCAGCCAGGTGTGAAAAGGCATTCTGTCAGACCTCCCCACTACTGGGTCCATTTATCCTATGTGTGTGTGTGTGCGTTTGTGTGTGTGTGTGTGTGTCCGTTTATCTTCTGAGAGTGTGTGTGTTGTGTGTTGTGTGTTGTGTGTTGTGTCCGCCTGCACCTGGCCCTCAACTAACAAACTCCTCCAAACCACACAGTATAGACCACAAAGCCTCTGGGGTATTTACTGAGAAAGTAAGATACTGACACACATGGACACACACACAAACACACTTTTTTTCTGTACAAGTATACAGTGTATATAGATATATAGAGCAGTAAAATGGAGTAAAAAAAAAAAGAAGACATTTTTCATCTTGTCTGAGTCGTGTGGTGTTTGCACTATAGTCATATTTACACACACAAAGGTTAGCTTTAACAACTCTTTATCTGTCTCTCTTTCTCATTCACTCCCACACATGCACCCATGCATGCACACACTCTCACACACACACAATCTTTTGTTTAACCTAATTTTGCCTACAGATTTTACAGCGTGGGGCGGGTTTCTCTTTTTCCATTGACTCACCTCTGCCTCCCACCGTTCATCTTACCATACAAAAATATCACTGGACATAATCATCTGTATAATTGTATTATCGTCTGTTTGGATTCCCCTCGTTTCCCAGAATGCTTTTTGGTTTCCACTAAAAGAAACGTGTGGTTCTTTAGTTATCAGCATGTGGCAGACGGTCGTCACCTTGTCCAAAAACGATGAGAGAAGATGGATCATTTTAGCCTTTTTGCTGTGTAATAGTGACGTTGTTTTTAGCGATGGCATGGTGTCTATATTTATCCAAAAATACAATACTATTGTAAAATAAAATGACACAAAACTTTAGTGTGAACCTTAGATTTTCAGGTGGAATTTGCATCTCATGTTGAGGATAAATTGGTAGACAATGAATGAATGAGTGAATATCTCAGGAATGCTGTAAAGGAATGTCTTCACACTTGGAAAGAAAACATCCTGTGGGCTTAACGATGAATGGATTTGATTTTGGTCGACAAAGGTCAGAGGTCAACATATTTTTGGTCATACCTGGTCATTATTTAACACCAGAACCCAGGAGCAGCAGGGGATATTGACACATTTCCTGCAAAGTAGTAAAGTAAGAGTGTTTTTCAAGCAGTACGTTGATTGTTTTACATGTTAGATGTCTGAATAATGAGTTCATAATGCCATATTTTACTCGGTCATCCGACAGGGAGTTGAGGTGGTTTTTTGGGGAACCCGGTAGAAGACCTCGGGACATACCAAGGACTAGAGGTGGAGAGATTATGTCGCTGTGGCAAGGGAAAAGGGAAAGTCTGGGGTCTCCTTCTAGAGCCCCTGCGACCTGATCTCGGGTCAGCGGTTGACAGTGGGTGGATTTTGGAATGATTGACGGTATCATGGGTCATGGTTATAGAAAAGTTGCACATGCTGAATGACTGAATGATTAAGATATATTTTTTTGTGTGTTTTATGAGGGACAATAAGGCCAAAAAAAAAAACTGATTTAAGAAGTTGGAGGATGGTGATATAGTGTCGTGTCAGGACTGCTGTGCTGGGTTAAAACCAGAGCACCACCCTCTGGCTGCTCCGAGAACTGAAGACTGCCTTTGATTCATTCATTCATTCATTCATTCATTCATTCATTCATTCATCGTCTACCGCTTTATCCTCCACATGAGGGTGTAAAACACACACACTAAAGGCCTAAACCAGGATGTGAACCGGTGACCTTCTTCTTTGCGAGGTCGCCTTCAAATCACTTTCATTCTTTAATTTTAAGAATCTGCATGTGTCATAATTATCAGTGTGTGATGTTTTATAAGAGAGAGAGAGAGGGGGGGAATATGTGAAGATTAGATCCAGCATGACTCATGGTCTCTGTGAAGATAGTGGAAGCTGAGAGAGAGAGTGAGTGTGAGCGATGGAGGTGGGCGGAGAGTGGATGAGAGCACTGAGCAGCTGATTGGTACAGGTACGACACTGGTGTGTGTGTGTGTGTGTGTGTGTGTGTGTGTGTGTGTGTGAGAGAGTGAGTGTGAGTGTGAGTGTGTAAGCATTGATTGGCCTTTCTTTAGATAGTAGTGGTGATACCTGTACATGGGTTTATTGATCTCTGTGTGTGTGTGTGTGGGGACTGGATTATCTCACTTTCCTCAGGGAGAGCTGCATCAAGTGTGTCTTTAAAAAAACACTCTGTGACCTTTTTGTTCAAACAGCAGAATGAAGTCGTATGAATGAACTCCTCAGCTTTAACTCCGTTTTTTTTTCCTCACCTCTCTGTCTTTCTTTTATCCTTTTATACCGTTTTTGTCTCACTGTCTTTGCTCAAAAGGGTTCTTTTTATTCTCGATTCACATTATGCCTTTGTTAGCTCAAGGTGAGGACGTTTCTGTAAAATCCCCTTCTTCTTCTTCTTCTTCTTCTTCTTCTTCTCAGAAAAGAAAACGCATTTACATTTCTTTAGACAAACTCTCGAGTTGTCGAGTTAAAGCATATTAAGCATAATATTCAAAAATTTCATTATTTAGCTTGTGCAATTCAACACTCCTCACTCACTGTTTTTTTTATAAATTTGTTCACCACTTATACTTTCACTGTACGTGAAAAACAACTATTTGTATCATATTTTCTGCATTTATTTATTGTGAATATAGAGCATTTTTTAAAGCGGAATCAACAGAACTATTTTTGTTGAAAGTTTAGGACAACACCACCGATATGAAACGGCTAAATCAGAATGACACAGAGAGATGACCAGTGCTTTTAAGCTGAAAATATCTGTTCCTGCACTCGCTCTAGACCAGGACGCTGAGATAAAAGCCAAAATAATTGTTTTTTTCCTCTACAAACTGATGCAGAGCTATCTTTCATACTGAAACCAGACTGAAGTTAGAGCAGAGCCTGTTGTTAAGCCTGTTGTGTGGACTTGTAGCACCCTCCTGTGGTCAAGTGGAGAACTGCATTCTGATTCTGCAGAGTTCTGGGTCACAGTGTGATAGACATACCGCATATACTGCACATCTGTGGGATGTTATTTTGTTGTACAGATTTAAGTGTTACCTGTACAAGATGACAGAAAATGAATAATAAAGTAAAGTATTATATAGTATATTTATATACTAGTTCACTCTCTAACATCTCCCTCTCTCTGCTGCTGAATTTAAAATAACAAGTTAAAGTTTTGACCTTTTCATGTCCTTCCCTCCGTCTGCCCTGGCCTCCTTTTGTCGTTCCTCGTACAAGAATGTGCTCAATTGAAAAAAAAAAAAAATCCTTTAAATTCACATCCATTCAGCGAGCTGTGTGTGTGTTTTTGCAGCGTCATCATTGTTACAGTAGTACAGAGTTCACCTCCTGTCTCCTCAAAGGACTCTCACACAGACGGAGACACTGGCACAGGGAGGACAGAGGGAAGGTACATTTGTGAAAAGGGTGAAATGGTTTTTGTGCGTCTTTGTGCTCGTTTTATGACCACCTGAAGGTCAACGGAGCAAAGGAAGTTGAAGAGTTTTTAGAACATGGTCGCTAAGATTAGATATCTGTATTTATTTATTTACCATTTATGTAGGATTGCTCTTTTGTAGTCTTACAGTCGCCTAAAAATTGACGAAGGGAGGCTCTAATTACAAATAATGCCTGAAATTGTGAGTTTTAATCATTGAAAAGCTGCTCAAATGATCATATCACAACCAAAAGCAGTTTCCCTGATAAATCAGCATCATGATGACATTTCACAGCCCAAAAATCACAATATCCAGGTATGTTAGTCTGACTAAGACTAGCTCCATAATCGGACTATGAGTCACATTATCCACATCCCAAAAATATTTCTCTTTGGATGAGGAAATAAGTGTTTTTGTCTTAAAAAATATGACAATTCTGTATATATATTTTATGAAAATTACAGTTAGTATAAGCTGTACCAAATTCACAATCGCAGTATCTTTCAAAAATAATCACAATATGATTTTCTTTTCCCCCCAATATGATGCAGCTTTAGCTTCTTGGATAATTGATGAAATGTTTGCGGCGTCAAAAACAAGCAATGACGACAATGTTTGTTTGAATTGTGATGGGTATAATTCCAATTTGGACATTTAGACCAAACTATCAGGGAAATGGTCCACAAATTAAGCATACTAGCCCTTTATTAGTAATGATTTAGCACATATTGACACCTTATTCTACCTCTATGACGACATGAATTAAGATTTTTCCTCCATAAGGTGTTAATACGTGCTTAATATGTACTAATAAAGGGCTAGTATGCGACTTCTATGCATGTTAGTTAGCACCTAGTTAATGGTGAATGTGTTCCCTAATCTAAAGTGTTATCTTAAATAATTTAGTTAAAAACATGTTTTCAAGATGAGCAAAGTAGGTAAGACTAAATCAATTTAATTTTTTTTTATAGTTCGATGTCATCGCTCAGGCGGTGTTTCACATAAACTATGTCGAAGCATAGGAATGTGCACACAGATATATGTGTGAATGTAATGTAATGAATGTACACACACACACACACTCACACACAGGTGGTGTGTTATCAGAGGTCTTGCAGCCTTTGCAGGTCTTTTGTACAGTTCCGCTTAGCTGGATGGTGTCGATTTTTGTGGTCGCGAGTGTGTGGAAGTGTGCGATTACGTGTTTGTGGTGTCGGCTGAGATGTGAAATAAGGTTTTTTTTTTTTTTACCCCGTCCTGACCAGAGCGTACGCCGCGTCTCTTATATCTTGGCTCTGTGTAATGCTGCTAATTAAGTGAGGACATTGCTTTTTCCTTTAAAACGCGGCGTCACTCCAACTCAACTGTGACTGCTTTAACTGTTGTATTTTAAATGATATTATAAGTTTGACCCAGATTTGAATAGATTAACTTGTATCCTCTATGTTGCCTTCCACGGTGTGACCAGATTACACCCAGACTCTGCCCCATGAGGGGTGGAGGAGGAGGGGGTGGTGGCAGCTTTCTGCCTTTCACCACTGCCTCACATTATTGTAACATTCCAGGAGAATTTTTTTTATTTTTTTCCTCCTTCTCCGCCGCCGCCGCCGAGAAAATCACTCTGATTGACTGACTGACGGCAGGAGATAGGGACGAGCCTTTGGGGAATCAGACTCTGTGTGTGTGAGAGAGTCTTTGCAGGGCGTGTTGGGTCAGGGCTTTGCTCAGAGTCTTTGTGAACTGGCAGACACAAAGGGGGAAGGAATCACATCTGGTTATTTAGGGGGTTTTCTCCCTCCTCCTCCTCCTCCTCCCTCCGACGCAGCACACCTCCACTTTAAACTGTCTCCGAAAATGATGGAGTTAGTTAGAGAACATACACTACCGTTCTTAAATTTGAGGTGTTTTCCATTAAAAGTCAGACTTTTGTTCATCAAAAGAGTTGCAAAATGAATAGAAAATATAGTCAAGACATTGACAAGATTAGAAATAATGATTTTTATTCAAAATAATCATTTTGACCTTCATACACAAGGGTTTTCAAGTGTTTTCTAATCATCCAATAGCCTTCTAACGCCATTAGCAAACACAATGTACCATTAGAACACTGGAAATGGGCCTCTCTGTAGCAGCTAGAATAGTCATTTACCACATTAACAATATATAGTATGTATTTATGATTCATTTAATGTTAGATTTTTTTTTTTTTTTAAACTGCTCTTCCATCAAAATTCATAAGGAAATTAAAAAAAAAATTTAAAACACAAAAATTCAGAATTATTTTTTTCTCAGAATAGTTTTTTTTTTTCAAAGTTGTCATTTTTTTTCAAAATTGTCATTTTTTTCAAAATTGTCATTTTTTCTCAAAATTGTCATTTTTTTTCAAAATTGTCATTTTTTTTCAAAATTGTCTTTTTCTTTCAAAATTGACTTTTTTTTCAAAATTGATATTTTTTTCTCAGGGTTTTGGGATTTTTTTCTCACATTTTTTTTTTCTCAAAATCCTAATTTCTTTCTCAAAATTAAATTTTTTTCCCTCAAAATGTTAATTTATTTTGCAAAATGTGTTACATGCATTGGAAAAAACTACTTTTCCTTCAAAAATAAGGAAACAATTTTTTTTTTAAATCTCAAAAAAAAAAAAATTCTTGGAATTTATTTCATCTTTCTAAAAAAAAAATTTGTTCTCAAAATTCTCTTAAAAAACTCTTAAAATACATTGTATTCATTGAAAAAAAGTACCTTTCCTTCAAAAATAAGGACATTTCTAAGTGAACCCAAACTTTTTAAATGGTAGTTTTCTTTTTAAAAATCATTAAAATAAGAGTTTTAATTTCCCTTTGTGTTTGAATGGGCGTTCACCTTATAGCCATTTAATCTCTCTTAATTCACAACTGTCTAATTAACCTCATATGTACACAGCGGCATGTCGCTGTTAGTTTTGGTATGAGCCCAGAAAGTCTTGTGTTGTGTTGCGGGGGCTGTTTCCTATGATAAAGTGTGCGTCGTCGTCGTCGTCGGTCCCTGGTGGGTCCAGTAACGTATGCAAACCTCTCTCCATCACCGCAATAACATATGCAAAACAGTAGCACTGGCCTCCGTCATCCCACCACCCATTAATGCTAAGGTCACCCCCCTCCTTCCTTGTCTCTGGCTCACACACACACACACACTAGCCTGTTTGCTTCTCGGATTGTGTTCGATAACTGTGTGTGTGTGTGTGTGTGTGTGTGTGTGTGTGTGTGTGTGTTCCTTCAGATTGTGGTTTGTAACAGTCTCAGCTTTGTGTTGGCCAAAGGATTATCACAGCTTTGCCACCAACAGCTAAGGCGAGGAGCAGAGCTTAGAGAGACACGGTGTATGTGCTGGGACAAGTGTGGGAAAACACAGTGTGTGTGTGTGTGTGTGTGTGTGTGTGTGTGAGAGAGAGTGTGTGTGAGAGAGAGAGAGGCTACGGATGGCTGATTGTCTGTGTCCGCACGGTGAAGCCCTCAGGACCGTCTCAAACACACACTAAATCATCAGTCCTCTTCCAGGCTCGAGTCCTTTTTTTGTGTCCAACAGTAAAAGTGTAGTATGTGAACAGCTTCAAACAGCAGGTGGTGAATCAGAGACTCCTGATCCCTCCTGTAGACCATCATGAACAGTCTAGATGCACTAATCGTAATTACACCTAATGCACTGTAACAAAGGTGACATAGGATTAAACTGTTAGTGTTATACCACTGTTAATAATGGAAGCATGAGGTGTCGTAAACACAGCAGCAGAGAATACAACAGGAACTGGAACTGTAATTACAGATATGAGGCGACCCTGAGGGTCAGGAAGTCTCCACGAGAAGTCACATGATCATAAATCTGAGCGGTGATGACGATGACTGGAGGTGGGAAAAATTATGCTTTAGGACTTTCGTGTCTGTTTTTGAGCAAATTACTGCATCGTTTTACCTCTTCTGGTCTCTAAAATAAAGAATTTAATGCGATCAGATGAATCCACTGATATTTATGCTGGAGCAAAACCAGACATTAGGCCATTTATTTATTTATTTATTTATTTCAGTAAGGACATTGCACAACCTCCCTCCACTCAAGTGTGTGATGTCGTCCGCTCTAGCGCTGAACCTTCACACGCAATACACACCAATGGTAAATTCTGGAATAGGTTGAATTTTTGAACTGTAACTGTGGAAAAAGACGTTTTGAAGTTTAAGTCGTGGAATATTAGCGTGTGTGAACTTCACTTCATTTGAATGAGGAGCTTTCAAAACAGTTGAAATATTTCTATTGTCTGTCAAATGTATGTAATACTCATAAACCTGGTGTAACGGACCTTTTTCACAGCAGATATTTGTAGGAAAAACACAAGTCGTACTAAATACTTGACACTAAAGTCTGCAGAAGGTGTTTTTTTTATTGGAAAATGTTATTTTTACGACTGCATACACATTTCCTGTATTTTATAGATGTGTTTCAATAAGGTGATGGAGAAATAAGTCGTCTGTCATGGTCAAAGTTATACAGTAAAGTTATTTGTGGATTAGCAGTGGCCTTTTTTCTTCTCCTCAGATTTAAATCTTTAAAACTGATTTTCGGTGCCAATGTTTTGGATATTTTTTGGATATATTTGGTGTTGAATCGATGCTAAACCAGCGAATTCCACCACCAAACACTTTCCCGGACTCCTCCCCAAAGCCCCGAGGAAGAAAGAAAGAGACCAAACTGATTTGATCCTGTTAGCTATTTAGATCCCTGATAGGAAACGCTGGATGAAAACAGAGCGCACAAATCCAGTTAATTAATATTGTGTGAGACGGACAACTCCAGGTTTCCAGACAACTATCACAGGTTGATGGGAGAGTGGGTGGGGATTTCATTTCTTCTTTTTCCTCCCTCCCTCCCTCGCTCTCTCTCTCTCTCTGATGCTTTCTTTCAGTCTGGATCAGAGTATGTGGAGATAACACAAGCCCAAGGTCAGGGAGGAAGAGACAGAGGGGAGACCTACATCCAATTTACATTAGAGATGAATGGGAAGAGGTGCAGGAAGGGTGGAGGGGGCTTGAGACAGGGACTGTGATCTCCTTAGGGCGCACATGTGTGTGTGTTTGTATGTGTGTGTGTGTGTGTGTTTGTGTGTGTGCGTGTGTTTGTGTGTGTGCGTGCTCGCTCGAGGTCTGTGATCTCCTGGCCTTTGTGATGGAGATGGGCCCCGGCCGGTCTGACCCGATAATGACGCGACGCTCTAATAGCATTCATCCTTTCTGCCGCAAAACTGCTCAAGCGGAAAAGAGAGAGGAAGAGAGGAGGAGGAGGAGGAGGGGAGGGGAGGGGAGGGAGGGATAGATGTGGGAGAGGAGGAGGAAGAAGAGGAAGAAGGGGAGAGAGGAGGCGTGGGGGTTAGCGAAGCTATGTTTGAGAAATGACATGGGGCACAAATCATTTGTTATCGTGGAATCAGGGCAGAGAGACTGAGGAGGAGGAGGAGGGGGGGTACCTTAAATGACTGTTACGGCATGTGTGTGTGTGTGTGTGTGTGTGTGTGTGTGTGTTTTAGAGAATAGCATGAAGCCTGTGTGTGTTTGTGACAGTAAATGTGCTCTCTCTCTCTCTCTCTCTCTTTCTCTTTATCAGTGTATATTTGCTGTGGGCACTGGAGCGTGGAAGGCTTCAGAACACTGGCCCAAAGGGGGACGGGACCCTGTGTCTAACACACACACACACACACACACACACACACACACACACACACACACACACAGACGGTTACTTATCATACAGGGTCATTACAGCCCTCTAACTATATCCCTGGTAATCTGGTTTATATCAGCGCCCATATTCACTGTACAATACTTAGCAGCCCATATCAATGCGGTGCAGTGCATGGGAATGGAAGACTAAACCTGTGTTATATTGTATTCTTAATGTTAACTAGGGAGAATTTCTTGTGAATCCTGTTTTTTTTAAATACTCTTTTTTTTCTTTTTTTCCTGTATTAAGACCAAACCAGGCCCTCTTGTGGTGCAGCGAGGAGAGGACAACGGACGATCGCCTGCCTTTTGCTACAACTGCTCCAAAAGAGGACACTTTGGCCATGTGAGTATATCAAAATCAAAATAAAATACCGTCAATGTAGACTTTTATCATACACATGTACGGTCATGTGCTATATCTGTGTGTGTGTGTGATCATCGCAGGCGTGCACACGACCGAGGATGTTCAACGGCGTGTACGCCGCCGTCCCTTTCATCGGCCACTACGACACAGTGAAGGACGTCAACCGCAGAGAACACAGGTTAAAGCAGAAGGTCAAAGGTCAGTGAGAGATGGAAACGGACAGACACAAACGGAATTTCTCAATGCTGTGTTCAACACATGAGCTC
Organism: Microchirus variegatus; assembly: GCF_963457635.1. Lineage (NCBI taxonomy): Eukaryota > Metazoa > Chordata > Actinopteri > Pleuronectiformes > Soleidae > Microchirus > Microchirus variegatus. The sequence goes on from NC_139824.1 coordinate 15,264,131, forward strand.
ACGCTGAGATTATCCAGAGAATCTCTGGAGTTCAGTTCAGTTCAGGATGCAGCTCCTGCTGTGCTGTCACGGCAAGATAAAAATATCAGTGTTGCTGTAATGTGGTGACAAAATCTGTGAGGGACTTTTAAAGCCGTTTTGCTTTCTTGCGTAGAGTCATGAAGATGGATTGCATCTCTTACACAGACGTGAGAGCAGTAGCAACGGACAGCTCACATGAGAAAACGTCACATGAGCAACTCTATCTATCCATCTATCATCTGTTTGCTTAAACTTAGCTAAAATAAGACATTGCTAGCTAAGAGAAGACGTTGCTATCTATCTATATATCATGTGTTTGCTTAACGTTAGCTAAAATAAGACATTGCTAGCAAAGAGGAGACATTGCTATCTATCTATCTATCATCTGTTTGCTTAGAGTAAGCTAAAATAAAACATTGCTAGCTAAGAGAAGACATAGTTATCTATATGTCTATCTATCATCTGTGCTTAAAGTTAGCTATAATAGACATTGCTAGCTTAGAGAAGACATCTATATGTCTATCTATCATCTGTTTGCTTAAAGTTAGCTAAAATAGACATTGCTATCTATCTATCTATCTATCTATCTATCTATCTATCTATCTATCTATCTATCTATCTATCTATCTATCTATCTATCTATCTATCAATGTCTTATTTTAGCTAACTTTAAACAAACAGATGATGGATGGATAGATAGATAGATAGATAGATAGATAGATAGATAGATAGATAGATAGATAGATAGATAGATAGATAGATAGATAGATAGATAGATAGATAGATAGATAGATAGATAGATAGATAGATAGATAGATAGATAGATAGATAGATAGATCTGTCACTATCTGTCACTTAAGTCCTTTGTGCTTATGTTTTTCCCCAGAACTGAAGAATAATGGCTGCTTCTCAAACACCTTCCTGACCCCCGTCACACCAGAACCACCGAAGAAGAAGCAGAAGCTCAACCATCGCAAAAGCAACCACACACCACACCACCAAACCTCTCAGAACCACAAACCCAGTCGCAGCCATATCATTTTTAACGACGATGACTTTACAATACCAGAAACAAACAAGTCCAGCAAGTGCAAACGACAACAACAACAACAAAGTACGAGCAATGTGAAACCATGGAAACCCAAGAGACCGGTGCCCACCTCAAGAGACCCACCAACTAAACTCATTTTGGATGAAGCGGATGACTTTCCCAGAGGGGGAGGCAAAGGGCAAGGCATAATCAGCAAAAAGAAGATGATGAAGAAGAATAAGATGAAAACTAGGGAGGAACCGAAAGGTAGAAAAAGAGACAGAAGACCAGACCAACTCTATGGAGAGAAGAGGAAGAAGAAGAAGAGGACTCGAGGTTCTGACAAAAAACATGCTGAGTCAATGTATCCAACAGATGAAAACCTGTTTCTCATCAAACAGAGGAAACGCAGCAGATAGCGTCTGTATATGCGAGGTGTGGGAGTGGCTGTTAGGACTGCGCTCTCTCTGATCAACACACGACTCTTTTTCACTGTGTCAAAGCAGGACAGGATCACAGTTTCAACTCTGTCTTAAAGCAATGGCCAGCTGTGTCCATGTGGATACCAGCACATTGCCAACGTCCAGTGTGTAGGAATCAATGACTGATTAATGAATCTAATGGTGAGACTCCTGCTCACCCCTCCCTTTCACAAGCATGTCAGAGAAGTGCGGTGGAATAGGTTCCTGGCGGGTGAGGATTCTAGTTTGGCTAAATGCCTGTGGAAGTGGAGAAGTTGTGGCCCTCTCAGACCTGGAGGATGGACGGCGCCTCCCTCTACTGGAGAATGTGTACGTGAACACCAAGGATGGAGCTGCTCCACCACGCCCACCCACCAGCCACCTGCTGACCTTCTGGATGATCCTCAACTCCCTCATAATCTGCTGTTGCTCCCTGATGTAGAAATTGCGATGTCTGACCAGTAACTGAGCTGTGTTTCTGATCACATGACGTTTGTTTACGATTTCTGGTGAATTTGAGATTTGCCTCTGTGATATAATGGTCTGTGCAGAAAAAACTAAAACTAATGAGAGGCTTCACGTTTAACTTTTCTTTTTTGTTCCCATTTTCACTGTGAATGACAGAGGAAGACTGCGTTAAGACTTGTCTTAGGTTAAACACATTTTTTGCACAAAAACAGATTTTGTTCCCCGTCATTTACACCATAATTGCTTCTGGAAAGGATTATTTTAATTAAATGTAATGACATCGACATTAATTTCTGCGCATTTTCTGGAATGTGTATGTTTTCGCCACATGTGATTATTAATAATAATAATAATAATAATAATAATAATAATAATGTGCATGTGTGGGTTTTCGTCAGGTTTCCTCCCACAGTCCAAAAACACGTTCATCCGTCTCATCATTTACCGCCACTGCAGCTCTGACAGGTGTTATTTACCCACCCACAATTTAAAGTCGGTTCATCTTATTTGTTGTGGTTACGTGACAATGGTTAATAATTAAAAAAAAAGGCACGTCAGCACCTAACTTTAATCCTCCCTGTGTCTGACTTAGTCTGAATTAGTTCTGTGATTCTTAAAGAGACATTACAATTAGCTAAGTGCTTATTTTCAGAAAGTTGGTTATGAATATGCAGCCTTTAATCATAATTCCAATAGCATTTTATGTAGTATAATTAGTATAAATGGTACATAATTTGCTTTACTGTTAACTAAAACAGCTTACTCTCAAAGTAGATATGCACTTGAATACTTTCCATGTGTCCAAATAAATATATAAAATATATAGTTTAATAGTATATCTCGCTATGTTCAAAGCCAAAAAGGGTCTTTTATTCTTTGATCTTAGTTTTATCTATAAAGTGAAGAAACAAAGTCATTAGAAGCCGAAAGCTGCATTGTTTTTTCCGGTCCGTGTCTGTCCAGATGTCAGTAAAACGCCTCATTTCACAGTAATTACAACAGTTGCGGCCGTCACCTGAAGGCATCAGCTGTGAAACTCGTGACGCGTCACGTCACCACGCCCCCTTACCAACTAGCCCCGCCCCTTCTTCGGTTTTAACCAATCACCGTCTTGTAAAAAGACGGTGATTGTCAATGTAAAAAAAAAAGAAAAAGGGGGGCGGTGACAAAGCCGCACGCGCACAGCGTCTTCCGGACCCTGTCAGTAAAAAGGTTTCCGGGTCAAAATCTCATCACTTCATCGCCGAGGACTTAATTCTGAACTTCGCCGAGCGAGAAACTTTGAGAATAATGAGCAACGACTCGTCCTCAACCGGCGACTCCGAGCTGGACAAGTGTGTAGCTCAGTGGCTTCAGTATGACAAGGTAAGCTAACGACGGCTAACAGGCTAGCTCAGCGTGTGCTGCTGCTGTTGCTGTTGCTGTCGTCACTGTCACACACGGAGGCTCACAGTCGATATTTATTTATTTAGTATTATTTAACCTTTATTTAACCAGGCGGAGCAGATTAAGATTAGCACATTCTTATTTACATACGGCGGCCTGGCTAAACGGCGGAGCATTTTGAGAGAGAAGACTAATAAATAAGAAACTCATTTAGATTTAAATCAAACTAGACGATGTAGTTATAGTAAATAAATAATATAGATGCATTTAAAATGCACAAACAAGTGTATGAATGTGCGTTTTGAATATATTTTTTTGCAATATGTCTCATGTTAGCAAATAACTAGCGTTTTTAATGATGATTATTAGCCATTTCTCCTCCTCCATTTCAGTCTCATCTCAGACATTCCTTTTTTTTCGTTATTATTATTATAAGTTTGCTAATTAAACCAAAAAAAAGACACATTTACACAATTTGTAAAACCTAAAACGCAGCAATTTACCAAGGGTGCACCTGTGGCACAGATCCGTGCCACGTTAGCACTAAAGGGTTAAGAGACGAGGTCATGTTGGGGAATGAACCCAGATTCATCAGCCTTGAGATAACTGAATTAGTGCTGTTAGTGTAAGTGGGTCCACATGACTCCTGTTCTCTGACAGGCGTGCAGACCCTTATTCTATCTGCTCTGATTCTTCTTCTTTTTGTCATTTCAAGTTCCCCTAAGACAGATGCGACCCCTGACCTTCTTTGACCCTTGTATGTTACCACAAAAATGTGGCAAGATTAGTGGAACCAAGGGTGACAGAGTATTGACGCCTATACAGAAGTATGTTGGTAGGAATGCATTGCAGGGGAGGAACCCTGAAACTGTGTAATGTAATACGTTATGAAGACGAAAGGACAGGCCTATTAGCTCAGCTCGGTAAAGAAAACCTTGGACGATTATTTGACTTAGCGCTGAAACGATCATTTTTTCTTCCCCCTCAGAACCCCAAAACAGCATCTTTGGTGCAGGAGCTGGTGAAGGAGGGAGCAGTGGAGGAGCTGAAGAAATGCTTCTCCTCCAGGATGGAGTTTGGTACGGCAGGTCTGAGAGCAGCCATGGGCCCTGGCACGTCTCGTATGAATGACCTCACCATCATCCAGACCACACAGGTTAGTAATTAAACAACTTCTAGTTTGACAAGGAACTTGCATGGAACGTTAATCACAGTCTTGACGGCATAGTTTTCATACCACCATTGCTCTGGTTTCCTGTCGCTCCTATCGCCGCATATTAACACGCACTTTGTTTTCTCACTCGAAAAGGGTTTCTGTCGCTACCTCGAGGAGAGTTTCGAGAACCTGAAGGAGCGCGGCGTCGTCATCGGTTACGACGCTCGCGCTCACCCGCCCAGCGGCGGCGGCAGCAAGCGCTTTGCCAGCCTGGCTGCAGCGGTTTTCATCAGCCGAGGGGTTCCTGTGCACCTCTTCTCTGACATCACGCCGACGCCGTTTGTGGTAATCTATTGTACTACTAATATGTCCACGTCTCACAAATGAGGATAATAAAACACCTTTCAACCAGGACTACTAAGAAAAAAAGACTACTTTTGCATTTTAAATATATTTTAAGTTCTGGTCTGTTTGTTCTTTGTCATGTTTGTTAAGTTTTTAGGCTGCAGGGGCAAATTCCAGTCTAAAACCGGACTTTCCCTTTTGTGTATTTTACTACACGTTGCATAATTTGCGCATACTGTAAACCTATAGCTATAGGCTGTATGTTGAATGTATTGCAATTGATTATTATGTTAATTTGTCTCCCTGCAGCCTTTTACGGTTTCCTACCTGGGTCTGTGTGCAGGGATCATGGTGACCGCGTCTCACAACCCCAAACAGGACAATGGCTACAAGGTTAAAAAATAATGCACTATTTGTTGGTTACCATTTGTTTGCCCTTTGTCAAGTTTAGTTTAGTTTTTGTTTTGTCTCAGGTTTACTGGGAGAACGGTGCCCAGATCGTGTCTCCCCATGACAAAGGAATCGCCAAGACCATAGAGGAGAACCTGGAGCCTTGGCCCGAGTCCTGGAACGCAGAGGAGGCACTAAAGAGCCCTCTGCTTAAAGACCCGTACCAGGACATTCACGTGCAGTACTTCAAAGCCATCCAGAATCACTGCCACCACAGGTGCTCATAAAGAGTGTTATTATGATGATATCACTTCGAACACCGGTATTGTTGTGGCTAAACAGTGTTTTTGAATATAACAAGGGACATAAACAAGACTTCAGAGGTGAAGATCGTGCACACGTCTGTGCACGGCGTCGGTCACGAGTTCGTCCAGTCGGCGTTCAAAGCCTTCGACCTTCGCCCTCCGTTTGCCGTGGAGGAGCAGAAGGATCCAGATCCTGAATTTCCCACCGTGAAATATCCCAACCCTGAGGAGGGAGAGGGAGTCCTGGTGCGTAGACGTTGTACCGTAGATGCTGTGTTTTGGTCCGCGGGTGTGTGTGACGCGTCCCCGTGCTGTGTGTTTGCAGACGTTGTCGTTCGCACTGGCAGAGAAGGAGGGCGCCACTGTGGTGTTGGCGAACGATCCTGATGCTGATCGACTGGCTATTGCTGAGAAGCAAGAGAGGTGTGTATTTAATATTAGAGCTGAAACAAGTCATCCGTTATTAAATTAATCGGTTTGAAGCTTTTTTTCATTATTTAAAACAAGATTTCTGATTGTTTTAGCTTCTTAAATGTGAATATTTTCTGTTTCTTTGCTCCACATAACAAAGAAATCATTCATGCATGCAACTTCTAAATTGCAGCTTTAAAGCCTTCTCAAAACATATTCACCAGTAACTAAGTGCTTACTGACATGCGTATAAGTTGCATACTAGCCCTTTATTAGTCAACGTTAAGCACGTATTAAACACAGTAAGAAATCATATATCGCAGAACATTACAGGTTGCACCAAAATTGTCCAACGTAGGGTTTCCTATGATCTGCTCTTTGCCTTCTGCTGTAAGAGTCGGTCTCTAGAATACAAAGGGAGTCAAAGACTACTATCGGTTATAAAAGAGTAATTAAGGAAGAGGCTCCAGACGGATTTAATTTAATCATCGGAACCCTGTTAAAGACAAAGGTGATCACATGTTCATTGTAAGAAGAGACTTCAGTCCCAGACCTAGAGATGATGGGACTGATTGAGTCAACCAATCAGCACATGTGGCTGTGCGTACTCAAGGCGTTTGTAATCTTTATAACTACCTTTAAATATAATAAACCTAAGTAAAACCTTCCTGTGTTTTTCTTACAACACCTTATGTTGGAAAAATATTAATTCGTGTCATAATAGAGGTAGAATAAGGTGTTGATGTGTGCTTTTACAACCCCGGGGATCACCGGTGACGCCGCGGCGCGTGTGTATTTCAAATTACCGTAACTCCTCGCTACATCGTGCAATTTAAATCATTCAAACTTCCCCCTGAAAGCTGTGAAACGGGGCTTTCTGATGCTATTACATGTATTACGGTAACGACTGAGTGCCGTGACGGGAGAGGGAGAAAATGAGCAGCAGCTGCAGGCGGTTCAGTCAAACTTTTGGTGCGGATTCTTGGAGTTTAGCAAAGTTTTAGAGGTATATTCTGTGTAAATAAATCGGAATCTTGTAAATAATAGTTTTAGTATTATTTTCACAGCTTTCAGGAACAGTTAATGATGACTAATAAAGGGCTAGTATGCTATTTGTATATGTTAGTCAGCACCTAGTTAATGGTGAAGACATTTTTCTCTAATTTAAAGTGTTACCACCACTTCCAATCCTTTATTAAAATGTAGATTTTTTAATTTATTTTTTTAATGCAAACACGTCATTTTCCTGACATTGTAAATCCCATAACCTCTGCACATGTGCGTCTTCCCCGTGTCAGCGGACAGTGGCGAGTGTTCAGCGGTAACGAGCTGGGAGCGTTGCTCGGTTGGTGGATGTTCCGCTGCTGGAAGCAGCAGAACCCCGACGCCGCGGACGCCGTGAAAAGCCTCTACATGCTGTCGAGCACCGTGTCGTCAAAGATACTGCGCGCCATCGCTCTGAAGGAAGGCTTCCACTTCGAGGTAACGCCTCAATGACATACGCTGCTTTTGTTACTTCAAGATAATACGGAGATAATCTGCTTTTAAAAGGATATCAACACTTACACTTAAATGGAAAGCTTCATCTTTTTTTGGGAACTGTCGCCAAAGTAAACATAATTATGAAATCCCTCTTCTCACCGAAACACTTCCACTGTTTGGACAGGAAACATTAACAGGTTTCAAGTGGATGGGAAACAGAGCCAGAGACCTTTTGGACCAGGGGAAGAGCGTTCTCTTTGCTTTTGAAGAGGCCATCGGTATGTGTATATACACACACACACACACAGATGAAAGTAATTAATGGCTCCTTTGTTGCGTCACATGCCGATAATGATTTCCACGATGTCACAAGCTTTAAATTAAATTTGACCCGTCTAAAGTTATGCGTGTGCTCTGTATTTTACAGCCTCAATAATCAAAGCCAGTGATTTGGATGTGAAAGAATATATTTTGCTACTAAAAACAGTTCAAACCGCTGCTTCAGTGACTTATATACACTAGCGTTCAAAAGTTTGGGCTCACCTTTACAATTTTTGTTGCGTTTTCCATTAAAAGTCAGACTTTTATTCATCAAAAGAGTTGCAAAATGAATAAAAATATATAATAGTGACTTTTATTCCAAATAAAACTGTTTTCAGCTGTGCTAACATCATTTCACAAGGGTTTTTTAATCATCCAATGGCCTTCTAACACGATTAGCAAACACAATGTACCATTAGAACACTGTAAATGGGCCTCTATACACCTATGTACATATTCCATTAAAAAACAGATGTATGTATAGAGTGTATTTATGATTAATTTTATGTTATATTCATTGGAAAAAAGTGACATTTCTAAGTGAGCTCAAACTTTTGAACGGTACTGTGTTTTCTAACTCCGTTGTACGGTCTGGATTATCGTTTAAAGGAAAACATGAATCATTAAAACACATTAAACTTGTGTCAACTCTGGGTCTTGGTCTGAGTCAAATGTCTAACTGGGTTAAAGGTCATTCGGGGTTAATATAACACACACACTCGCACACATCAGTTAATTTATAGCATTTCCACATGACATGATTATGTTCCTGTAATTGGAATCACTTGCCCTTGCACGTGACTGCAGCAGCTGGAGGTTGACATACAGATGGAGGCGTGAAAATGTGTGTGTGTGTGTGTGTTGCAGGGTACATGTGTAGTCCCTCCGTGTTGGACAAGGATGGAGTGAGTGCCGCAGCCATAGCAGGAGAGATGGTTTCCTACCTGGCCACCAAGAACACCAGCCTCTCTCAAAAGCTCACTTCAGTCTTTGAACAGTAAGACACATTTAAGCTATCTATCTATCTATCTATCTATCAATGTCTTATTTTAGCTAACTTTAAACAAACAGATGATGGATGGATAGATAGATAGATAGATAGATAGATAGATAGATAGATAGATAGATAGATAGATAGATAGATAGATAGATAGATAGATAGATAGATAGATAGATAGATAGATAGATAGATAGATAGATAGATAGATAGATAGATAGATAGATAGATCTGTCACTATCTGTCACTTAAGTCCTTTGTGCTTATGTTTTTCCCCAGAACTGAAGAATAATGGCTGCTTCTCAAACACCTTCCTGACCCCCGTCACACCAGAACCACCGAAGAAGAAGCAGAAGCTCAACCATCGCAAAAGCAACCACACACCACACCACCAAACCTCTCAGAACCACAAACCCAGTCGCAGCCATATCATTTTTAACGACGATGACTTTACAATACCAGAAACAAACAAGTCCAGCAAGTGCAAACGACAACAACAACAACAAAGTACGAGCAATGTGAAACCATGGAAACCCAAGAGACCGGTGCCCACCTCAAGAGACCCACCAACTAAACTCATTTTGGATGAAGCGGATGACTTTCCCAGAGGGGGAGGCAAAGGGCAAGGCATAATCAGCAAAAAGAAGATGATGAAGAAGAATAAGATGAAAACTAGGGAGGAACCGAAAGGTAGAAAAAGAGACAGAAGACCAGACCAACTCTATGGAGAGAAGAGGAAGAAGAAGAAGAGGACTCGAGGTTCTGACAAAAAACATGCTGAGTCAATGTATCCAACAGATGAAAACCTGTTTCTCATCAAACAGAGGAAACGCAGCAGATAGCGTCTGTATATGCGAGGTGTGGGAGTGGCTGTTAGGACTGCGCTCTCTCTGATCAACACACGACTCTTTTTCACTGTGTCAAAGCAGGACAGGATCACAGTTTCAACTCTGTCTTAAAGCAATGGCCAGCTGTGTCCATGTGGATACCAGCACATTGCCAACGTCCAGTGTGTAGGAATCAATGACTGATTAATGAATCTAATGGTGAGACTCCTGCTCACCCCTCCCTTTCACAAGCATGTCAGAGAAGTGCGGTGGAATAGGTTCCTGGCGGGTGAGGATTCTAGTTTGGCTAAATGCCTGTGGAAGTGGAGAAGTTGTGGCCCTCTCAGACCTGGAGGATGGACGGCGCCTCCCTCTACTGGAGAATGTGTACGTGAACACCAAGGATGGAGCTGCTCCACCACGCCCACCCACCAGCCACCTGCTGACCTTCTGGATGATCCTCAACTCCCTCATAATCTGCTGTTGCTCCCTGATGTAGAAATTGCGATGTCTGACCAGTAACTGAGCTGTGTTTCTGATCACATGACGTTTGTTTACGATTTCTGGTGAATTTGAGATTTGCCTCTGTGATATAATGGTCTGTGCAGAAAAAACTAAAACTAATGAGAGGCTTCACGTTTAACTTTTCTTTTTTGTTCCCATTTTCACTGTGAATGACAGAGGAAGACTGCGTTAAGACTTGTCTTAGGTTAAACACATTTTTTGCACAAAAACAGATTTATATATAATAATAATAATAATGTGCATGTGTGGGTTTTCGTCAGGTTTCCTCCCACAGTCCAAAAACACGTTCATCCGTCTCATCATTTACCGCCACTGCAGCTCTGACAGGTGTTATTTACCCACCCACAATTTAAAGTCGGTTCATCTTATTTGTTGTGGTTACGTGACAATGGTTAATAATTAAAAAAAAAGGCACGTCAGCACCTAACTTTAATCCTCCCTGTGTCTGACTTAGTCTGAATTAGTTCTGTGATTCTTAAAGAGACATTACAATTAGCTAAGTGCTTATTTTCAGAAAGTTGGTTATGAATATGCAGCCTTTAATCATAATTCCAATAGCATTTTATGTAGTATAATTAGTATAAATGGTACATAATTTGCTTTACTGTTAACTAAAACAGCTTACTCTCAAAGTAGATATGCACTTGAATACTTTCCATGTGTCCAAATAAATATATAAAATATATAGTTTAATAGTATATCTCGCTATGTTCAAAGCCAAAAAGGGTCTTTTATTCTTTGATCTTAGTTTTATCTATAAAGTGAAGAAACAAAGTCATTAGAAGCCGAAAGCTGCATTGTTTTTTCCGGTCCGTGTCTGTCCAGATGTCAGTAAAACGCCTCATTTCACAGTAATTACAACAGTTGCGGCCGTCACCTGAAGGCATCAGCTGTGAAACTCGTGACGCGTCACGTCACCACGCCCCCTTACCAACTAGCCCCGCCCCTTCTTCGGTTTTAACCAATCACCGTCTTGTAAAAAGACGGTGATTGTCAATGTAAAAAAAAAAGAAAAAGGGGGGCGGTGACAAAGCCGCACGCGCACAGCGTCTTCCGGACCCTGTCAGTAAAAAGGTTTCCGGGTCAAAATCTCATCACTTCATCGCCGAGGACTTAATTCTGAACTTCGCCGAGCGAGAAACTTTGAGAATAATGAGCAACGACTCGTCCTCAACCGGCGACTCCGAGCTGGACAAGTGTGTAGCTCAGTGGCTTCAGTATGACAAGGTAAGCTAACGACGGCTAACAGGCTAGCTCAGCGTGTGCTGCTGCTGTTGCTGTTGCTGTCGTCACTGTCACACACGGAGGCTCACAGTCGATATTTATTTATTTAGTATTATTTAACCTTTATTTAACCAGGCGGAGCAGATTAAGATTAGCACATTCTTATTTACATACGGCGGCCTGGCTAAACGGCGGAGCATTTTGAGAGAGAAGACTAATAAATAAGAAACTCATTTAGATTTAAATCAAACTAGACGATGTAGTTATAGTAAATAAATAATATAGATGCATTTAAAATGCACAAACAAGTGTATGAATGTGCGTTTTGAATATATTTTTTTGCAATATGTCTCATGTTAGCAAATAACTAGCGTTTTTAATGATGATTATTAGCCATTTCTCCTCCTCCATTTCAGTCTCATCTCAGACATTCCTTTTTTTTCGTTATTATTATTATAAGTTTGCTAATTAAACCAAAAAAAAGACACATTTACACAATTTGTAAAACCTAAAACGCAGCAATTTACCAAGGGTGCACCTGTGGCACAGATCCGTGCCACGTTAGCACTAAAGGGTTAAGAGACGAGGTCATGTTGGGGAATGAACCCAGATTCATCAGCCTTGAGATAACTGAATTAGTGCTGTTAGTGTAAGTGGGTCCACATGACTCCTGTTCTCTGACAGGCGTGCAGACCCTTATTCTATCTGCTCTGATTCTTCTTCTTTTTGTCATTTCAAGTTCCCCTAAGACAGATGCGACCCCTGACCTTCTTTGACCCTTGTATGTTACCACAAAAATGTGGCAAGATTAGTGGAACCAAGGGTGACAGAGTATTGACGCCTATACAGAAGTATGTTGGTAGGAATGCATTGCAGGGGAGGAACCCTGAAACTGTGTAATGTAATACGTTATGAAGACGAAAGGACAGGCCTATTAGCTCAGCTCGGTAAAGAAAACCTTGGACGATTATTTGACTTAGCGCTGAAACGATCATTTTTTCTTCCCCCTCAGAACCCCAAAACAGCATCTTTGGTGCAGGAGCTGGTGAAGGAGGGAGCAGTGGAGGAGCTGAAGAAATGCTTCTCCTCCAGGATGGAGTTTGGTACGGCAGGTCTGAGAGCAGCCATGGGCCCTGGCACGTCTCGTATGAATGACCTCACCATCATCCAGACCACACAGGTTAGTAATTAAACAACTTCTAGTTTGACAAGGAACTTGCATGGAACGTTAATCACAGTCTTGACGGCATAGTTTTCATACCACCATTGCTCTGGTTTCCTGTCGCTCCTATCGCCGCATATTAACACGCACTTTGTTTTCTCACTCGAAAAGGGTTTCTGTCGCTACCTCGAGGAGAGTTTCGAGAACCTGAAGGAGCGCGGCGTCGTCATCGGTTACGACGCTCGCGCTCACCCGCCCAGCGGCGGCGGCAGCAAGCGCTTTGCCAGCCTGGCTGCAGCGGTTTTCATCAGCCGAGGGGTTCCTGTGCACCTCTTCTCTGACATCACGCCGACGCCGTTTGTGGTAATCTATTGTACTACTAATATGTCCACGTCTCACAAATGAGGATAATAAAACACCTTTCAACCAGGACTACTAAGAAAAAAAGACTACTTTTGCATTTTAAATATATTTTAAGTTCTGGTCTGTTTGTTCTTTGTCATGTTTGTTAAGTTTTTAGGCTGCAGGGGCAAATTCCAGTCTAAAACCGGACTTTCCCTTTTGTGTATTTTACTACACGTTGCATAATTTGCGCATACTGTAAACCTATAGCTATAGGCTGTATGTTGAATGTATTGCAATTGATTATTATGTTAATTTGTCTCCCTGCAGCCTTTTACGGTTTCCTACCTGGGTCTGTGTGCAGGGATCATGGTGACCGCGTCTCACAACCCCAAACAGGACAATGGCTACAAGGTTAAAAAATAATGCACTATTTGTTGGTTACCATTTGTTTGCCCTTTGTCAAGTTTAGTTTAGTTTTTGTTTTGTCTCAGGTTTACTGGGAGAACGGTGCCCAGATCGTGTCTCCCCATGACAAAGGAATCGCCAAGACCATAGAGGAGAACCTGGAGCCTTGGCCCGAGTCCTGGAACGCAGAGGAGGCACTAAAGAGCCCTCTGCTTAAAGACCCGTACCAGGACATTCACGTGCAGTACTTCAAAGCCATCCAGAATCACTGCCACCACAGGTGCTCATAAAGAGTGTTATTATGATGATATCACTTCGAACACCGGTATTGTTGTGGCTAAACAGTGTTTTTGAATATAACAAGGGACATAAACAAGACTTCAGAGGTGAAGATCGTGCACACGTCTGTGCACGGCGTCGGTCACGAGTTCGTCCAGTCGGCGTTCAAAGCCTTCGACCTTCGCCCTCCGTTTGCCGTGGAGGAGCAGAAGGATCCAGATCCTGAATTTCCCACCGTGAAATATCCCAACCCTGAGGAGGGAGAGGGAGTCCTGGTGCGTAGACGTTGTACCGTAGATGCTGTGTTTTGGTCCGCGGGTGTGTGTGACGCGTCCCCGTGCTGTGTGTTTGCAGACGTTGTCGTTCGCACTGGCAGAGAAGGAGGGCGCCACTGTGGTGTTGGCGAACGATCCTGATGCTGATCGACTGGCTATTGCTGAGAAGCAAGAGAGGTGTGTATTTAATATTAGAGCTGAAACAAGTCATCCGTTATTAAATTAATCGGTTTGAAGCTTTTTTTCATTATTTAAAACAAGATTTCTGATTGTTTTAGCTTCTTAAATGTGAATATTTTCTGTTTCTTTGCTCCACATAACAAAGAAATCATTCATGCATGCAACTTCTAAATTGCAGCTTTAAAGCCTTCTCAAAACATATTCACCAGTAACTAAGTGCTTACTGACATGCGTATAAGTTGCATACTAGCCCTTTATTAGTCAACGTTAAGCACGTATTAAACACAGTAAGAAATCATATATCGCAGAACATTACAGGTTGCACCAAAATTGTCCAACGTAGGGTTTCCTATGATCTGCTCTTTGCCTTCTGCTGTAAGAGTCGGTCTCTAGAATACAAAGGGAGTCAAAGACTACTATCGGTTATAAAAGAGTAATTAAGGAAGAGGCTCCAGACGGATTTAATTTAATCATCGGAACCCTGTTAAAGACAAAGGTGATCACATGTTCATTGTAAGAAGAGACTTCAGTCCCAGACCTAGAGATGATGGGACTGATTGAGTCAACCAATCAGCACATGTGGCTGTGCGTACTCAAGGCGTTTGTAATCTTTATAACTACCTTTAAATATAATAAACCTAAGTAAAACCTTCCTGTGTTTTTCTTACAACACCTTATGTTGGAAAAATATTAATTCGTGTCATAATAGAGGTAGAATAAGGTGTTGATGTGTGCTTTTACAACCCCGGGGATCACCGGTGACGCCGCGGCGCGTGTGTATTTCAAATTACCGTAACTCCTCGCTACATCGTGCAATTTAAATCATTCAAACTTCCCCCTGAAAGCTGTGAAACGGGGCTTTCTGATGCTATTACATGTATTACGGTAACGACTGAGTGCCGTGACGGGAGAGGGAGAAAATGAGCAGCAGCTGCAGGCGGTTCAGTCAAACTTTTGGTGCGGATTCTTGGAGTTTAGCAAAGTTTTAGAGGTATATTCTGTGTAAATAAATCGGAATCTTGTAAATAATAGTTTTAGTATTATTTTCACAGCTTTCAGGAACAGTTAATGATGACTAATAAAGGGCTAGTATGCTATTTGTATATGTTAGTCAGCACCTAGTTAATGGTGAAGACATTTTTCTCTAATTTAAAGTGTTACCACCACTTCCAATCCTTTATTAAAATGTAGATTTTTTAATTTATTTTTTTAATGCAAACACGTCATTTTCCTGACATTGTAAATCCCATAACCTCTGCACATGTGCGTCTTCCCCGTGTCAGCGGACAGTGGCGAGTGTTCAGCGGTAACGAGCTGGGAGCGTTGCTCGGTTGGTGGATGTTCCGCTGCTGGAAGCAGCAGAACCCCGACGCCGCGGACGCCGTGAAAAGCCTCTACATGCTGTCGAGCACCGTGTCGTCAAAGATACTGCGCGCCATCGCTCTGAAGGAAGGCTTCCACTTCGAGGTAACGCCTCAATGACATACGCTGCTTTTGTTACTTCAAGATAATACGGAGATAATCTGCTTTTAAAAGGATATCAACACTTACACTTAAATGGAAAGCTTCATCTTTTTTTGGGAACTGTCGCCAAAGTAAACATAATTATGAAATCCCTCTTCTCACCGAAACACTTCCACTGTTTGGACAGGAAACATTAACAGGTTTCAAGTGGATGGGAAACAGAGCCAGAGACCTTTTGGACCAGGGGAAGAGCGTTCTCTTTGCTTTTGAAGAGGCCATCGGTATGTGTATATACACACACACACACACAGATGAAAGTAATTAATGGCTCCTTTGTTGCGTCACATGCCGATAATGATTTCCACGATGTCACAAGCTTTAAATTAAATTTGACCCGTCTAAAGTTATGCGTGTGCTCTGTATTTTACAGCCTCAATAATCAAAGCCAGTGATTTGGATGTGAAAGAATATATTTTGCTACTAAAAACAGTTCAAACCGCTGCTTCAGTGACTTATATACACTAGCGTTCAAAAGTTTGGGCTCACCTTTACAATTTTTGTTGCGTTTTCCATTAAAAGTCAGACTTTTATTCATCAAAAGAGTTGCAAAATGAATAAAAATATATAATAGTGACTTTTATTCCAAATAAAACTGTTTTCAGCTGTGCTAACATCATTTCACAAGGGTTTTTTAATCATCCAATGGCCTTCTAACACGATTAGCAAACACAATGTACCATTAGAACACTGTAAATGGGCCTCTATACACCTATGTACATATTCCATTAAAAAACAGATGTATGTATAGAGTGTATTTATGATTAATTTTATGTTATATTCATTGGAAAAAAGTGACATTTCTAAGTGAGCTCAAACTTTTGAACGGTACTGTGTTTTCTAACTCCGTTGTACGGTCTGGATTATCGTTTAAAGGAAAACATGAATCATTAAAACACATTAAACTTGTGTCAACTCTGGGTCTTGGTCTGAGTCAAATGTCTAACTGGGTTAAAGGTCATTCGGGGTTAATATAACACACACACTCGCACACATCAGTTAATTTATAGCATTTCCACATGACATGATTATGTTCCTGTAATTGGAATCACTTGCCCTTGCACGTGACTGCAGCAGCTGGAGGTTGACATACAGATGGAGGCGTGAAAATGTGTGTGTGTGTGTGTGTTGCAGGGTACATGTGTAGTCCCTCCGTGTTGGACAAGGATGGAGTGAGTGCCGCAGCCATAGCAGGAGAGATGGTTTCCTACCTGGCCACCAAGAACACCAGCCTCTCTCAAAAGCTCACTTCAGTCTTTGAACAGTAAGACACATTTAAGCCACAACAACAAACTTATTATTATTAATAAAATATTTACCCCTGAAAATCTAATTTTTCTAATCTTCTGGTTGTCAGGTACGGCTACCACATTAGTAAGAACTCCTACTTCATCTGCCATGACCAGGAAGTGATTCGCAGCTTGTTCGAGCGCCTGCGCAGCCACGGTGGCCAGAAGGACTCGTATCCTAGCGAATGTGGACGCTTCGCCATTTCTGCCGTCAGAGACCTGACCACCGGCTACGACAGCAACCAAGCTGATAAGAAAGCTGTAAGAGACACAAACTCACACACGTACACTACCGTCACTTAGAAATGTCCTTATTTTTAAAGGAAAAGCACTTTTTTTCTAGCTGCAAACGTCTGGTTTTTAATGGAATATGTACATAGGTGTATAGAGGCCCATTTCCAGTCTTCTAATGCTACATTGTGTTTTCTAACGCCGTTAGAAGACTATTGGATGATTAGAAAACCCTTGTGCAATGATGTTAGCACAGCTGAAAACAGTTTTGCTGGTTCTTTGACCAAAGCAAAGTCATTATTTCTAATCTTGTCAATGTCTTGACTATATTTTCTATTAATTTTGCAGCTCTTTTGATGAATAAAAGTGTGACTTTTAATGGAAAACACAACAAAAATTGTATAGGTGAGCCCAAACTTTTGAACCGTAGTGTATATTTACTAGAGCACCCAGATTTCTGACATTTTCTATTTTTCCTCACGATTTAAAAGATTACGTGTACCCATTCTCTTGTATTTCTTATCCATAAAACATGGAGCACACATCCATTCCTTGCATTTATAGAGGCATAGATGTCGTCTGCCATTCAGTACGGTCATTAAAGGCGCCATATGTAAGAATGTGGCCAAAAACGGTTACTACATTGAAATTCAAAACACCGAGGTCTTTTAGGTTTCGTTTTCCTGACGTAACTGGCAACCTGTGGTTGCTCGGCAGCTGAGACTCTACTGACTGCAATGATTGGTAGACGGCGGTAGGTGGCGCCACATGCCAAAACATGATTTGCAGTCTGCAAAAAAACATGTTGATGCAAATATTTTGTCTGTACTGTTGTTGTTGGTGAGTTCAGTTTGTTATATGAACATTATTCCTGAGTCTCTGTGACATATTAGGAGGATTTTATGGCCAGTTGCTTTAGATTTATTACATAATGCACCTTTAAAATCTAACTCTAAGGAAATTACGACATTGTTGCTGCAATATTGGTCAAAAATAAGTTAAAAATACAAACAAACATTAGCTCAAAAATGTGGATATGAAATGTTGTTCATGTGCCGCTCCTCAGGTCCTCCCCACCTCCAGTTCCAGTCAGATGATCACCTTCACCTTCTCTAACGGGGGCGTGGCCACCATGAGGACCAGTGGCACGGAGCCGAAAATCAAATACTACACCGAGCTCTGTGCTGCTCCTGGTAACAGGTAGGTCACTGTAGAGAGTGTGTCGAGCTTCATTATCAGTTATTTTAAGCCAAAACCAGAACATATTTCATTTACTTTTATAAAAGCAGCAGATTCTCCTATTGGAACAGCATTAAAATGGAAACTTTTACTTCGACACAGTCGTCTCTTACATATTTTTGTCTCCCAACAGCGACGTCACGCATCTGAAGAAGGAGCTGGACGACCTGGTCGACGCCATCGTCGAACACTTCTTTGAGCCGCAGAAAAACAAGTTGCAGCCTAAGCCTCAGTAGCAGCATTTCGCGGGAAAATCTTGAAAAATCAAGACTGGTTTGAACCTGACTTAACATTTCACACAACGTCTTAATTTCTCCACATGGTGTTCTTGACTTTACTACTTTAGAACGGCATTAATGACACTTTTACACAACACATGTTACAGTGAAGGGTCCAGTTTCATTGTCAGTATACATCACTACTACCATTCCTGAAGGTCACTGTATATTTATGTGCCATTCCACTTTTTAACGCTACCATCCAATGTATATGAGACATTGAAAACAGCTGTTGAATTGAACACTGATAATGTAATATCTAATTTAATGCAAGAGTATAACAGAGAGAGAGAATATTTAACGTTTTTAAATTAAATCCTGCCCTTGTGAACTTGGCAGTGTGTTGCACACGGGTGAGAATTGTGTCATACATTGCAACGAGTGAAGTTTATTTGTGTGAAATCCTCGAATTAAAAATGAACTTTTCTTCATGTCAGAAAGTGCTGTTCACCAAATAAAAGATTTTGAAAGGTCCTTCAGCAGCCGAGCAGCCATTTTGGACAAATACAGGTGCTGATAATGACATTAATTAGTCTTCCACTCCAGGTCTACCAATGTTAAAGTCATGTTATTGGTTTTACTTCAATCACCACACTTGAAAATGCAGTTTATTTTATTTTGTAAAGCCTTTAGGATCTAATGGTGGTGCTCTTTTTTTATATTTGGATGCTTTCTTGGGTATAAGAGTTAATCCCACATGAGTAACAAGCTTCCTGGCTAAATAAAATGAGGGGTGCAAATCTCAGCAGCTGTAAAACCAGCTTTGCCAAAAAAAAATGCACCCTCTATTTATTTTATTTTGTGTATTTTGAGTATTGAGGCTAAAAGGGTGGTGTTCATGTTATATTTGGATGCTTTTTTGCACACGAGCGTTAATTCCACATGTAAAAAGCTTCCTGGCTAAATAAAATGGGGGGATGCAAATCTAGGCAGGTGTAAAACCAGCTTTGCCAAAAAATGCATCACAGTAGGAAAGCTCCCTAAAGGGGCCCCACCTCACGTTAACCTGTGTGAAGTTATCATTCTGCAAGTTGGAAAATGAAGAGGATTATTTACAGTGTAATGCATATCTTTTTTACTCAGTTTGTTTTTTTCAGTTATTTACAGTATTTTATTTTTCTGAGTATATTGTTTTATAATGTGGGTTTTTTACAGTGTAATGTATTTTTTTTTACTAAGTTTATATAGTTTTTAAAAAGGTATTTACAGTATTTTGTTGTTCTTTACATTTATATTTTCACATACATACTATAATTACAAGGTTTTTCCATGTTATGTCATTCATTTAGATTTTTTTTTTATTGAATTCATACATTTTTCGTTGGTGTCAGATCATTTGTAACATAATGGTGATGAACACTGGTTGGAAGGAAGGGCCCCCTGGGAATTTTTGCCTAGGTCTCCTACAGAGAATCGCCTCTGAACAATTTTCCTGGCTAAATAACATTGGGGATGCAAATCTCGGCACAAATAGTCATAATGTGTGCAGCGCACGAGTGGCGCACGCACTTTGCGCATGCCTCCTTCTATTCTGACTACAGAGACGGAGACAGAGCAGGAGGTGGAGCCGGTTTCTTCTTCTAAAATTAACTCGTAAGTGAACAGAGACCGCTTTCGCTCTCAGTACGTTCGTGCGTGCGTGTTGTCGCTGTCACACTTTTTGTGTCTCACACTTCTGCCGCACAACTCAACTCATCAAGCAGGAGTAACCGTGAACAGGTAGGAAGGCTGAGTCAGATAATATTTAATTATTTAAATGACTTATTTTGACACGCATCCATTAATCAATCTCTTTTTGGGTTGTTTTTACGCAACCTCGTGCGTAAAGATGGCATGTTTCGTGCGTAAAAACACTAAACCGGTGAATGTGCGCTTCCTTGGAGATGCGCGCTCTTGTGGTTCTGGAGAAGAGGGCCCTGTGTCTGCTCTGCTTTTCTTTATTACATGACAAGGTCACACACACACACACACACACACACACACACACACACACACACATAAATAGACGCTTTGTGTTTATGGACGTTTCTTTTTTAAATCTCGTTTCGTAACGGATGCTTTTGGATGGACCTTTTCCTCTCTGACGTCATGCTCATCCTCCGTCCATATATGAACTAATATAAGTGACATTCATTGGTTATTAGGAGAGTGAGAACCTGTAGTTTTGTTGACTACTTGAAGGAGTTCTTCAATGTGAACATTTCCTGGTTTGTTTTGGGTTTTTTGCTCCATATAACAAAGAAATCATAAAACGGGATTATTTTGGAGAACATTTGAGAACATCATCATTTCCGGGTTTGGAAAACAATGATTGACCGATTAATCGATTATGCATTCATTCCCAAGCCCCTTACCCTAACTTTAACCCAATTTGAACCCTAAAACCCAGTCTTAACTCTCAAAAAACGCTTTTAAAGATGTGAAATCCAGCCCCAAATGTCCTCACTCTCTCTGGCCTATATATGTTTTATGGTCCTCACAAATATATATACACACGTGCAGTGTTGTGTGTGTGTGTGTGTCCTTGAGCGTTAAAGCTCAGGTCAGTGGACGTGTCATGTGTTTCTGTTTGGGTAAACAGCACCAGGTGGTCATATTTGTCATATGCCCTTTATGTGACTCTACCAGCACATTCCCCGACCAGTGTCCTGCTCCTTCACACACAACAAAAGAAATGTTAGTGAATGTGTTGACAAATAAAGTCAATGTATGTGCTTTTTTAAAAAGTCTCTGTCCTTTGCAGGCGACTCCTCCGGGCCATGTAAGCATGGAAGGACTCTACTTTGAAGTCAAGCCCAAGAGAAGTGAGTCATGCGGCACAGAAGGCGGCTCCAAGAGGCCCCGAGCTCACCTGACCCCAAACCACCGGTCGTGTCCGTCATTCTCACGCCTCACCTCGTCCACGAAGAGGACCGCGACGTGGGCGGGGAAGATGGTGGACGTGGGAGAGGAACCGGAGCTCCACTACAGACTGACGTTGATCGGTTCTCTGCCCGTGCACCACCTCACCACCATGGCCATGCTGCCCTGGGTGGTGTCGGAGATCACCAGGACGCGGCCCGGACAATGGAGCCGCTCCTCCTCCTCCAGCCAGAAGGTCGCTCTTCACGTGTCGCCGTCGCGGGTGCAGTGTGCGTCCGTTTTGGGAGACGGAGTCGCCTGGGATCCTCTTACGCACACGGTGCTGTTTGAGTGCGGGCCGCACCAGGTGACCAAGCTCATACACAACAGCCAGGAGCCCAGCAGCTTCGGCTGCCTGGTCAGGAAGACGCCGCACTGTGCCTGCTATGTGTTCCAGTGCCAGGACAGCACCAAGGTATGTCTGTGTGTGTGTGATGTCTGGGCATAGAATGTCAGGAATAGGGGTACAATCAGAGGAAATAGGACCTTGATAAACCTAGTAGACCCTGACTCAAAGAGGAACTCCCCCGATCTCCAAAAACAACCAAGTGGAGCAGGTCTTATCAGCCATATACACCACCGCAAACACACACGCCATCAAATGTAAAATCAACAAACACAGGCCTCTGGCGTGCGATGCCAGCGGCCCTGTGTGTGTGTGTGTGTGTGTGTGTGTGTGTGTGTGTGTGTGTGTGTGTGTGTGTGTGTGTGTGTGTGTGTGTGTGTGTGTGTGTGTGTGTGTGTGTGTGTGTGTGTGTGTGTGTGTGTGTGTGTGTGTGTGTGTGTGTGTGTGTGTGTGTGTGTGTGTGTGTGTGTGTGTGTGTGCGCGCGCAAAGCTGCAGCTGGTGTCACAGTCAGGCCCCAGACATTCGATAGCATCGCTCCACATACTTTAAAGACTTAAAAGAACTGCGGCCACAATGAAGGAGGAGGATGATATTAACCTTGTGTGACCTTTTGACCTCTGTGAGTCTTTCTTAGTGCGAAGAAGCAGGTACGTGGAGGCGTGTGTAGAGCACGGTACACACATAACAAATACCAGCATACAAGAACACGGAAGGACACTGTGATGTCACCGTAAATATGACTGGATCTACTGTAACTTCACACAAGATCAGGAACAACTAATATAAATACATATATATATATATATATGTAATTTAAGTTCATATAATTAAGTGTACAATAAATAAGTGTGTGTGTGTTTGCTTGATTGAGACTAAATAAGTTTGCTTTATATGAAGCCAAGCAGGATGTAGAACCACGTAACCATGGAAACCACTTCCTGTGGCCCAGGGCCCTGTTGTGATGTGTGTGTGTGTGTGTGTGTGTGTGTGTGTGTATGTGTGTGTATGTGTTGTTCTCACTCTCCCGTTTCAGCCCCATCCAAAAACATGGCGGTGATGTCATCACGCTGACCACCTGTCACTGTCACAAAAGACTCACACACACACACACACAGCTAAAAAACTAAGTGTTATCTCTAACCTTAACCACAGTTCAAATCTTCAGACCTCAGTCAGATCATGATGATTGTTCGGACTTAATCTTATTGTGATAATTGGACAGAACATCATTATTGAGGTTGTGATTTTCTTTCCCGTTGTTATTGGCAGCAGTTCCACACGTACAGTAGGTACAGTCTTGTTCTTGTACTGTCCTGATGACAAATTGGAGAGTGATTTTAGCTCAGGACTCAGGAGTGAAGACATGTTGGGTCATGGTTCTCACTTCCTGTGACGCTGCTGCAGGGTGAAGAAATCAGGTTTGAGTCATTAGGTAGTTAGTTAGGATTAAACTAAAGGCGAAGGTGAATGTAAAACTTCAACTTTAAAGTACATTTTATAGCAGAAAATGACTTTTGACACTTAAGTAAAGTAAATAATCAGAACACTTTAAGACTTTTGCTTAATGTAATGTTATTAAAAAGTGACTTCAACTTCTACCAAAGTAATTTTTCTGATAAGATACTTGTACTTTTACTCAACTTACTGGTATAATGTTTACCCAATATATTATTGAATGAATGAATGAATTAATAAATAAATAAATAATTAACTAAGTAGTACATATTATAGTAGTTTATCCGGATCATAAAGCTGCTGCTGCTGCTGCAGTACTGAACAGTGACCACTGGGTGTCGCTGCTGGAGTGTTTTACAAAGGTCACAATAAATGTTTCTGGTTCTACTTTTTGTGGCATTTATTCATTGAAGCCATCCTAATATCATGGTGACTATACTCATACTTATAATTAGTAGTTATCAATTAATTACTTATTGTTTGTGTTTTTGCGCTCATTTTTTCAAACACTGTAATGTTTGATTAGTGCTAAAACAAATAAAGTGTATTATTATTTTCAGAAAGTTAACATTTGGTGTCTGACTAAAGACGCTAAAGTGGCACAGTTGATCCTAGATTAGATTAGATTATCTTGTTTATCTAATTAGCATGTAATTAATAACATATTCATCACATGGTGATTTTGCCAACAGCAACTGACCTGATCCCAGTTAAATAGAAATGATTTATACTTCTGTCAGTTTACACTATTGTAAACATTAAAGGTGGCATATGTAAGAATGTGGCCAAAAACTTTGGTTACTAAATTCAAATTCAAAACACCAAGGTCTTTTAGGTTTCGTTTTTTGACGTAACTGGCAACCCGTGGTTGCTCGGCAGCTGAGACTCTACTGACTGCAATGATTGGTAGACGGCGGTAGGTGGCGCCACATGCCAAAACATGATTGCAAAACATAAACATGATTTGCAGTCTGCAAAATACTTTTTTAATATTTCTTGGTTTATAATATTTTATTAGTTCATTTACACAGACAGTGAATTAAGTCACTCTGTGGCCTTCAGTTAGCATCAAATCAGCTGTTTTTCTATGTACTTTAAATGAAGACTTTGCTTTTTGGGGGGGGGGGGGGTTCTTAAACCTCTGCTCTACAGTAGAAGGAGGAATTAGGATTTAAGGGATTAAAACAAATCTGAATCCAGCGTGGGCTGAAGAACCCTGACCTAAAAAAACATTTCTAAACCTCTGAAGTATATTCCCCAGCTCTCGTTCCCAGGAGGAACATTCATTCCTAACACAGGAAGTAGTGTTTATCAGCAGCCACACAACATAATCTACAACATCATGTAACGGTAAAAGGGGAAAAAAGTCTACCGCCTAAAGTTTGACTGCCCCGGGACAGGAACTGTGTCCGCCCCTGCCTCTCACTGTATTGGCGGATCCAGCTGCATCAAAGCTAACCACACTCATATGGCGTAAAACGGAAAAAAGGGCGCTTGTCCTTCAGAATAAAAGCACAGGAAGCCACACAAACCGCCGCACGGAGTGAGCTGGTGTGATTTACTTTGAAGTGTTTCAACAGGATGTGCTACAGTTGCACGGACTCAATCTTGACCCAGTGTCCCTCGGGCTTCAGGGAGCAAAAAAAATGAACTTTCCAATGACATGAGACCGAATCGTCCCGCACCGTCAGGACCGAGTCCCGTCAAAAGCAACCACGAGTCGGACCTAGTTTGGTGAAGTTTATGGCGGATGGGATGAAAGCGCGACTCCAGCGGCTCAACCTGTTCAAACTCAAACAGGAACAGAAAGATGTGAGTGGTGTTCGAAGCCTGTGTTGTTGACTTTTCAGTGCCTTGCTAATTGTCACGGTTAGCTTCCCGAACATTAAAATTAGCTAAATAAGCGCGTGCGGTTGTTAGCGACGTTTAACGAATTAGCCGTGGTCAGTGTTAGCCGAGCCTCCTCAGCCGGGAAGGTGTTCCGTGTCCCGTTTAAATTATTAACACTCATTTAAATAAAATAAATTTAATTAAATAAAAATCATAAGTACTATGACCACGCCTATTTAAGGACTTACTGACGCACATGCTTGTCCTAATGCCATATCGTGCCCGTGTTCGGGTGTGTAAACACTAAATGTAGTGTAAACATTACGATGCGGATCTAATGGAGTCACCACAGTAGTATCACATACACACTCCATAAGTGGTCAAGACACTTTCTGGTTTGTTAGTGTTTTATACTTTAGATAAAGTTGAATATAATAATGAAATAATGTACTCAAAATGACCTCATACTACACAACTTTTCTGCTTTTGTCCATGTGTTGACATACACGAATGAATGGAATAATGGAGTAGTGCTGCTAACAATGATGCTAGTTATTAATTAATCTCAGGGTTCCTGTAAAACATGGAATTTAATTTGAATAATTTCCATGTCTGGATTAGCATGGAAAAATGTTAGTGTTGTTTCCAGACTATTACTGTCTAAAATTAAATAGATGAATATATACAAATCAAAACAAGTTATTAATGCAACGTAGCCTACCTGTAGATCACATGTGTCAAACTCAAGGCCCGGGGGCCAGACGTGGCCCGCCACGTCATTTTATGTGGCCCGCGAGTGATTAATTGGTCTTAAAAAGCTGTGTTAAAATAGGTCTGTAAGGTGTGCGTTGACCATAAACTACATTTCCCACAATGCATGGTGATCGGGTTACCCGCAAAGTGACGGCCCCGCCGCTAGATCGCAGTGTATCGTTGTATATGCGTCATGCGGCGAGTGAAATTGAATAAGTAATAAATACAGAAGGTTATTTAGCAATATGTTACAGAGTAGTTACCTTTATTTTAAATAAGAGAATGAGTGACACCCCTGTTGTAGATGATATGAAACTAGAATGGCTGTAGAATGGTGTCGATTTATTTATTATTATTTTTATTTTTATTATTTTCCATGCGTGTCGTCAAGCTAGACACTCATTGTTGTCAAGTTTTGTTTAATTGTTTAATATTGACTGAAAAATCCTCAGAGAAGTCTGGAATTTTGAAATGGAAACTGTGTAGGAACTCTGTAATCTGCTAATTGCTATATCTCCGTTCACTGGCTAATTGTTGTGCCCAATTACGTTTGTAAAAGCAGACATGCAGGTTACTGAACACATTAAGTCATGCTGCTGACATAACATTTCAGAAATGAAGACCCGCAGCATATCTGCAGTCATTAATTATTCTAATACTAGATCATTATGGCTGTTTAAAATCTCCAGAGCCATCATCAATCATTTTAAACTCTTCGTGGTCTTCCTACTTTTTTTTTTTTGGCTTTCATCACCTTATACTTTCCGATGATGGTCTGTGACGTGATGTAGACCATGAACATACTTGTCTGCAGACGTCTGTGTGACATACGTTTCCTTATCCACGCATTTTTGCAGTGTTTCCTGCGCAAGATCCTTCAAGGACAAATGCATGCTTACGCTTTCCACTCCAACTGGTGGCACAAAATGGAAACCTTCATTTGGTGACTTCCTCTTATTGTGGTTGAAAAAACATAACTGTGACCCCTTGGTTGAGGTGAATCAAGAAAAACTCCACCATGCATCATTCGAGGGAGGAGGAGGAGGATCTCTTTTGAAATCTCAGCATGTTTCTTGACCTGAAACAACGCAAGTTTTCCTTGAATGGATGGTGTTGGAGCTGCTGGTTCTGTCCAGTGTCTTACTTGACTGTCAGGCCGCTTGATAAAGCTCAGTATATAGAAATTCTGTCTGCTCGGCTGTTGTAAACACACTTGCCAAATATTAGTGTATGCGAGTGCGTCACGGGCGATATCGCGTCCACAGCTCGATGCTAATGCCAGTGTTGTCTTGTGCACCATATTAGGCACAAAGTCTGTGTCGAGCTATCGCCTCAGGAGACTCTCTCTCTCTTGTGGGTTTCAACATAAACACCACCCTAAAGCCTTGACTTGGCATCACATTTTGGGCCGGATAACGACATTATACACAATTGTTTCCTGTTCTTCTTATTTTCCCTTTCCCGATGAAGTCGTATGAATGTAAATAGTGGGTATACTAATGTAAGTGTGCGGTTTGAATGAAAGATGTAGTCTGACAGAATTTCGCCACCCTTTTTCCGTCTATCTCACGTAAAGAGCTGACGTTACACCTTCTCAAATAATAATAATAAAAAAAAGAAGAAGCTGGAAAGGAGTTCCACAGGCAGTTATTTGATTTTCACAAAAGGCATTCTTCAAAAAACCGATTTGGGTTCATAGCTATCCAAACTGTCAAAGAAAGACTGTGCCGCCTGGATTTTTAATCCACTTTTTTGAGTTTCCAATGCCCCTTCTCCTTGTAATCCTTTGGTGCTCACATGCTTTTCCACTCCTCTTTTTATGTGACTTTCCTCCCCTGCTCATGTGACACAGTCCCGGCGATATTGCAAAAACAAGCCAGTAAACCATTGTCACCTTCCTGTCTTTTACGTAACGGGACAGTCTGTCCATGTTATTTGTCCGTTTAGTTTATCTTTCACCCTGTTCATCTCACCTGTCGGGTGTCAGAGCCACTGTACACAGAACCCTTCTTAGGGAAAACATGGTGGTTATCTCTGAGCCTTGCTTTTTAGCAGCACAGCACTTTGTCAACAAGCCCTTACATTGTGTCTGTGTTATCACATTTGAATGGGTTTGTCATTTCTGTCTTGCTTGGCTCTGTGCTTCTTTGTCTCTGGTGGCTGTGCCATACACCCACACTTGGAAAAAAATGTTCCCATTTCTCGACTTTTCTGCCACTGACCTTTGAACCCCAGAGCTCCAGCTTACACTTCATAAAGCACATGACCATGGGAAGTACCGAACTTGGACTTTTATTTAGCTGTTGATTTTGGCTGATTGGTGTGTCATTGGGATTTCAGGGACATGTTTTCAACTTTATTTATATGCATAAGCAAACATTACAGTGTTTTATGAAGTATTTTGTTCCAAGTAGAGCATGTACGTGCGTCTCAAGATGTAGCTTTGGTCCAATTTTACTAATTTATTCTGTTCTGCTGCATTTTTCTCTGTCATCTTTTGATGGACAGACTTCTAAATAGTAGTATTTTGCTTTAAATTTAGCTAAGAAAAAGTAGAAAAAGCCAGAGGAATGTATAAGACATTTCTGTATTAGGTCCGACATAGCAATACATCAACGATTTTTGCTGTAAAGCTCCAGGTTACTGACTAAAATGATGTCCGTGCCTTTGACCTCTTTGCTCTCTTAGACAAACACCGAAACACGGGCTGAATTGCAGCTTCTTGTTTCGTAGTGGCACTTGTATAACTTCCACCTTTTTTTTTTTTTGAGGTCATTAATACAGTAGTTCACTGTAGTTCTGGTTGGGTGAGAAAGGTGGTACTTGTTCAGCGTTGTTCCTCCTGTGAGAGGCCAAGTCTGTGGATCACAGCTCGAGGCAGTGTCCAGCTGCCTTCCTGTCAACGGTTCACTGAATAAGATGCTGTGTAATCTTAATCTTGACTCTAGAACAGATTTTTTTTTTTTTACCATATATTTATACATCTTTTCAGCTCTTCAGTGTGAGAAAAGTATTTTAATAAGTGCGATATATCTTCCGTGATAAATAGACATTTCTGTTGATAAGAAAGTCGTGTTTATGAAGACGGGGGATTTCAGCTGAAAATCCCGAGCGACTGGGAAAGTAGAGGATGACTGATGACCTCATCATGCTGAGCGGTTAAGAAGCAGCTATCAGCCAAATAAAGCCCGAGAGGGAGTGAAATTAGGGTAGATTCCTTCAAATGAGAATAGGTCAGACAAGGACAAAATCCCAAATCCTCCTCCATCTCCTCCTCCTCATGGCTCTTCTATATTTTCAGAGCCAGGATATGAAAGAGTGAAGTAGTCAGAGGAGAGGTGAAGCTGAACAGGGCCTAACTGTACACTATCGGTCAGCTCAAGTGTCTTTTTTAGCCAAATCGGTAAGGAAGAGGAAGGGCCTTGACGGAGATGGAGGGGGCTCGGCAAAACAGAGGGACGTCTGTTTGCGAGCGGACAGATAACAGACTGCACTCAAGCCAGTTTGATTAAAAAAACACCTCGACACTTGACGCTAGAGTGAGAGAACATGGCGTCTGGATGACCGCAGCACGTGAATGAGTAAATGAAGTTCTTGTTATGGAGGATAGTGGAGGGAGAAAGTCTTTGACTATCTGGTTTGTAGGACAACAAAGACACTTTGAATAAGATACTTATGACACACAACATCGGGCTCTTTCTGTCTGTCCTGACCTACAATGTTAACACATTATCTTGATTGTGATGTGACCTTATGGACCAGATTCTAACCATTACTAATCATTTGGCTGTTGACCCATGGCTTTAACCTTTTTAAGAGAAACCATACCAAATCAAACTGAAAACACCTTTGAATTCATTCATAGTACAGCTGCATACACTCATTCTTGTTTAAGCAACAGTACAGAAGGTATTTGTGGATGAAATTCCAGGAAAATCCTACTTTAACACTGAGAGAATTTAGCTGACGCGCATTTTTAAAAACACCAGAAGTAAGTAGCAGGTATTGTTTTGATCAGAATAAGAACAGGGTTAGCACAGCAGCAAGCACGCCTCGTGTTGAGGCAAGACGCAACCTGTCTCTCTAAGATAAGTGTGTGTGTGTGTGTGTGTGTGTGTGTGTGTGTGTGTGTGTGTGTGTGTGTGTGTGTGTGTGTGTGTGTGTGTGTGTGTGTGTGTGTGTGTGTGTGTGTGTGTGTGTGTGTGTGAGACTGACTGGAGGTTGAGTAGCTGCTCAGGCATCTCACTTGAATGACATCACTGGTGTGTGACTCAACCGCTGCTACTGAACTGGTCGACTTCCTTCTTTTTTTCTGTGTTCCTTTGTTTGGTCACAAACTCTCCACAGAAATGTGTGTGTGTGTGTGTGTGTGTGTGTGTGTGTGTGCGCTAAATGTTTTTTCGGTTTTTGTTCGGTTCCCAAAGATATCAGTATAGAACAAAACAAGTACAAAAATACACACTGGCACAATGTCCCATGGGACAGACCAACTTAATATGTGGTTTATTGAATTGGTTATTGCTTTTAGTCTTTAGGGTGGTTTTTATGTGTGTTTTATTATCATTATTTATCGTTAAAATGTTAATAAAAGGTGTCCAATAGTAGTGGCACAGTATCGGTGTGGCAGCATGTGGTCATAATGTCAAGCTTGTTGCTCCAACAGCCATGTGTGCGGGTTGTTTCTGTGTTGCTGGGATGCCTTTTGTCTTTTTAAATGAGTTTGACAGGTGAAGAATGTGTTTTTTTTTACAGATTCCTTTCATTCTATCATCTTATTACGCTTTACCACATGAAACCATCGCTGTATTGAATTGCGAGTAAGCCGATCAAATGACTGTTATTGTAATAAATAACTCTTATTACACTACGTTTTAATATACGAAGTCTAGCTATAAGCCAGGGGTTTCAAACTGGCGGAAGTAAACAGTAATAATAAGCCATTTAGTCATAATTATCCCATTATTAAATGTATCATACAACATTAAATTATATATATATATATATAAATACACTTGTTGGGGCCCGTGTCACGAATGGCAGTGGCCGAAACAGCTCCTGGTACAAATTTTAATTACAGTTGTCCACACTATTATTTATGTCATTTAAAATAAATGTCTGTTTTTGAAGTTAATACATTAATTTTGCATCATAAATAATATTATTCCCCCCACTTTTTGTTCTCTAGGCCGGCCCCCTCCATGACCACAGTATATGCCCATTGGCCCCCAGGTCATTTGAGTTTGAGACCCCTGCTATGAGCCCTTGTGTGATTCATTTAAAAAGCATTAGTTTATATCCATTTGTCTTTGTTGAGGGTTCTTGTGGTTCAAAATGTATTTTGGTAACATCACGATCGCCTTGATTTCCAGCTGACCACATCTGCTTCTGTGGGAGTACAACAAAAGGTTGGCTGTTCACGTTTTTTCCTTAGTTCTCATAAAATTCTCCACTCCATCCATGTTTTGAATGTGTTTAAAACTGGTACGAGCAGTGTTTCAGACTCATGTGCTGGTCATGGAAATCCTCTGTGAGTCATGGAAAGAGTGGTCACAGAAAAAGGATTTTTGTGTGAGTGAGTGAGTGAGTGAGGGCTCGGAATTATAGATCGTTGAGTTTTAACCGGAGAGAGAGAGACACACATCTTCATCACCGCGAAGTAGACATGCACTGGATCGTATCAGTTAGACTATTATTATGATCTTCATCATTTTAAGCCACTTATGAAGTCATACACATTAGTGTAATTCATTGCGGTTTCCTCAATAAAGTCTGTAAATGTCACTAAGTGTGTTTAATGGAGTTTTCAACTTGGCATTTTCCTTTTAATTTAACAAGCAGCTTCACAGCATTTTTACTGCTGCATCCATTTGATCTCTCTAAGTGTTTGAGAGAGGAAAAGCGAGCTGTGGTTCGACTAATTCGTTGCGTGCATCTTCGTCTCGCTTGGAAATGATCCGTCCTCTGCTCTGTGCCTGTTATCATTCCACTATACTGGAAATAGACTTGTATCATAGATCGGCCAACCTTGTTGTCTGTGTTGTTGCACAATCAAAGTCTTTGTCAAAACTTGCCGGTTTACAGTGCGTGGGTCTCTCTCTCTCTCTCGCTCTCTCGCATGGGAGTTGTTTCTTTCAGCGTTTATCCACAGTGTAGCCACCTTTATGGGTGTTGAAACAGTGTTAGCATACGGACAAATACGACCATTCAAGGTGTGTTGTCATATTCAGCTCCTACATATATGTGATGTCATGAAAGAGCAGTGTTGTAGCATTGGAATGAATCATTTTTTATGTTGCTGCCAATTTCCAAAGCACACTTAGACATCTTCTTTGTTGCTTGTTAAGACACATTTATAATTGTGAATACCGGCTGTGATAGAAATAAAATGATGGATAAGGATTATATATACGGGTTTTTATCATTTCTGGGTGCACATGTGAAGCAAATTCAAATACTTGTGTCATTATTTATGCCACAAATCCACAGTGAGTGTATAGTTTCACAAAAGCAATAGACATGCCAAGTCATGTTGCCGTTAATGCTAAACCGTCCAGCTGGCTGTGTTGATAAGTTAAAGAACATAACCTGTGGTGTGAAGAAACGTCTTCAGGGTTTTTGGTTCTTGTGAAGTCAGTGTTTTGAGCACAATGTTTACGCCAGGGTTTATTATTGATATGATCACGTACACGTGGACACTCGACTCCCATTTTTCTTCCTCAATCCCCATTTGTCAAGCAGAATATTGCATTCTTTTCAGGAAAGTGGTAAAAATGTTACCTCTTGGGTCATTCTTTAGAAAAAACCCATGTCAATTTCCAACCGTTTTTTACATCAGGTTTTCATTTCCTGGGCCGATTTCAGAGATTTCAGCGTCAAATGATAGGTAAAAAGTAGTGCTGGGCACTAGGTTAACGCATGACGCGTTTCCATGACGACTGACCGGAAAAAAGACGCGCGTGACTCATGTTTACGTGACTGCGGATTGTTAAAAAGAGTCTCTAAAGTAACGCTAAACTTTAAAAACAGAGGCACACATACGAAGTACACAGGTACAGCTGGTAATTTGTAGCACTCTACAGTTCCACTGTAGGCATGCTAACGGAGCTAATGCAGCTAATGCAGCTAATGCAGCTAATGGAGCTAACTGGTAAACGGTGCCTGTACTCCGGTGTCGCAGCACGTAAACATGACGTCACGCGCGTCTTTTTCCGGTCGCGTTAAAGTTGACGCCGCTAACCGTCGCTATCGCGTTAACGCGCCCAGCACAAGTAAAAAGTCTAATTTTTAAAAAATAAGAAATCCTTTTTTTTTTTTATCTCTTTCTGCCATTTACTCAGAACATTTTTTAAATAATGTACAAAATATGGACAAACGCAACATTATTCCAGCAAAATGTTTATTACAAATGTACAAAAAATGGTCAATGTATTTGCTCATGAGGAGCTGTACTACTGTACATATCATTTGTACAGCATGGCATACGACAAACAAAATGTTATAACCAATTATAACCTGAACATCAGAATCAGTGTACATTTTCCAAATTTTTGGAAATTTACGTGGCTAATTTTTCAAAAGAATGATCCAAGAGGCACATTCAGTCAAATTTAGCTGCTTCTTTCCAGTTGTGAAACATTTTTTTGCTAATCTGCTCGACTACATGTGCTTGTTTATTATAACTGTACATTGGTCAGCTAAAATGCAGCGTAAGTACAGCATGTTTTGTAACAGTTGCTTCAGGTTTCTTATCTCTCTCTTCATATCTCACCAGGTCCCTGAGATCATCAGTACGCTGAGGCAAGCTGGCAAGAGCTCGTCACGCAACAGCGATACCACCAGCACTTCCAACAAAACGTCCACTGGAGGTGGAAGTGAATCTTCTGAATCATGTTCTTCTTCCACACATCTCGCCGCGATGACGACCTCCGCGGCTCCCGTCGCCGCTGTGTCGCCGACGGCTTTTGCCAAAAAGTTCGAGGTACTTTTTTGCGGCCGTGTGAGCGTCGCTCACAGGAAAGCCCCGCCCGCTCTCATCGACGAGTGCATTGAGAAGTTCAGCCAGTTACATGGCTCAGGGACGACCGATAAAGGTGGAAATGGCAAGGGATTGGTGGACGGGATGAGGAGGGCATTAACCTCCCAGTCCAATGGGCTGGGGAGCAGTGGTGTCGGTGATGGCGCCTCGGTGAGCCCCGCCGCCGCCAAGCGACTCCTCTTGTTCAAGCAAGACCCCAGTTTCCCCTGTCTGCACGCCCTGGATGAGAACGGGCTGTCACCGGAAATCTCTCACAACAACACTACTGAAGCACTTTCCCGCTCCATCGAAGTGCAGCCCACCAGCCTGCAGGAGAACAGGACCATGCTGTTTACGGTAATTTCAAGCAATGTGCGATATGTCCAAAAATATATACTCTCCTGTTTAAAAGTTTGTGGTCACTTATACAATGTTTGTTGTGTTTTCCATTAAAAGTCACACTTTTATTCATCGAAAGAGTTGCAAAATGAATAGAAAATATAGTCAAGACATTGACAAGAACCAGCAAAACTGTTTTCAGCTGTGCTAACATCATTGCACAAGGGTTTTCTAATCATCCAATATTCTTCTAACGCCATTAGCAAACACAATTTACCATTAGAACACTGGAAATGGGCCTCTATACACCTACGTACAATCATATTCTATTAAAAACCAAGCTTTTTGCAGAATAGAATAGTCGTTTACCACATTAACAATGTATAGAGTGTATTTCTGATTCATTTAATGTTATATTCATTGTGAAAAAAAGTGCTTTTCCTTCAAAAATAAGGACATTTCTAAGTCTGACCCTCATGTGGAGGATAAAGAATTAGAGTGAGTGAATTATTGCCTAGTCCTATGTGAGTAGTACTGCAGTATTTGTTCTTGACAGTCTTTGTCAGTATAGAGAATAAGCAATATTGATTTTTTTTTGTGGTTTATCCTATGGCAGTTATGTATATGTATTAGGTGTTAATGCACACTCGCTTATTAAAAAAATAACAGGCAACTCTAAACGGGGTTGTCTCCGTCAACAACATCTGTTATGAACAGCTGTTGTGTTCTGCACAAATTAAGATACCGCAGCAGTTAATTTAACAGTGCAGGGCTATAAAATGACACGATGATCAAATAAAAAAACATGATCTCAGCAGAAACGCACTCACTCCACTTCTAGCTAAATTGAGAGCGTGTTGTCTTTGCGGTCACGGTGTAATCATTAGCTACGACGGTGACTACTGGCATAGAAACAAAGTAATATTAAAAAGTACAAGGTGTGGGTTGTAACCTGTATACATATAAATTAGTAGCTTACCCATGAAGCCCAAACAGAGAGTTTCCAAAGTGGATTCTACTGCTCAAAAATAAACCTGGACATTCAGTTGGATTTTATCACAATGTGATTGTGCGGTATTGAAAATACGTGCTACGCAAACATAACTTAACAAAGCACCGTAGAACCAGCAGGGCGCTGCACTGGAGCTTTAAAGTGAAATTTTGGATTTCCAAAATCAAAAGTAACACACTTATTGCTCACAAAGGAGAGAAAACAAAAGAACAGCAACATCTCCCAATGACTCAGCAAGAGCAAATGCTGACGGCAGCTCAAAGTAATCCTCGCCACGCTGACTTTCACTTGACCTTGGTGACCTCCTGGATATCAGAGTTTTCCTGTTAGTCCTCCACACAGGAAGTGGTGCTCATTGGCACAGGAAGCACCGGTGTGTGTGTTGCCAACCCCTCTGTGCAGCTACAGCGTTTCTGACAGCGATAACTCATCCTGTTGCTTCCATGTATATTATTGGTCAGAGCGGCGTCACCCTGGTGACATCATTGTCTCGTTTTTAACTCCTTCAGAAAATGTTTGGTTGTGTCGGTCACACTGGAAACAGAAAGACAGTGAAGGGGGAAGCTGAACTTATTACTCTGGTTTATACACTTCCTTATTCTGTGAATCATCAAACCCCTTACTGAGGTTTAAGGAATGATGTGTGACTATTGGGATATTCCCTAAAAGAAAATAATTCAAATATATATTGGTACTTTCTGAGTGGAAATTTTACAAAAAACACAACAGGAATTTGACAATGTACGCACACAACTCATGACACTAAAAGTCTAACTGTATTTCTTTTGTGCATTAGGTCGGCAGGTCTCAGATCTTCTTGGTCAGTCCAGACACTAAGAAAGTTGCCATAGAGAAGAGCTTCAGAGAAATCTCTTTCTGCTCCCAGGTATGAAGCGCTGCATAAATTACCTTTTACAGTCGCATTTTGTTTGTGCGATTTTTAAAATCTGTCATTCGTCCCTGCAGGGCATTCGACACGTGGATCACTTCGGCTTTATTTGCAGAGAGATGGTGGAGGGAGGGAGCTGCCACTTTGTTTGCTATGTTTTCCAGTGTACGGATGAATCACTGGTGAGATTGTCATTTCCCATTCATAGTGTCTGGTGAAACAAAAGCACAAATCTGGATAGGAATACCTAATTTACTGTTGGTGCAGAAATGGAAAAGCTCCACAGATCCATGTGCGACTGTGTAGACTGATTTAAAGGTGATATTGTGAGTCCTTGTGTGCATGTGACGATACTGATTAGATTACTATGTAATGAGCGACTGAATATGCATTTGATGCATTTGTTCCTCTTCCAGTTTTGCACTCTGCAAAAGTTCACTTTATTTATTCTCTTGACTTGGAAAGTGATAAAAATAGATATAAAAGCTGTTGGATCGTTCATTGTGATTGCACTTTAAGGTGGACGAGATCATGCTGACTCTGAGGCAGGCGTTCTCCGTGGCCGCCCTGCAGCAGAACGCAAAGACCCAGAGCCAGCAGTGTGACGGCTGCCCCATGCAGCAGCTCCACAGGCTGTGTGAGAGGATAGAAGGTAGGGAAACTGTCCCCGGGTGCACTTTCATTCTGCTGTGAAGCTACTGCAACAGCACAAACACGGTTTGAAACTCCATTTCCGTATTTTTCAGGTCTACACCCATCTAAAACCAAACTGGAGCTTCAGAGACACTTGGCCACTCTGGACAATCAAACACAAGCGTCAGTGTTTGAAAACACAATGGTAATGCAGCAGTGCCTCTGTTCTAAAGACCAAGGTGTACATTTCTACTAGAAAATAATACATTTGTACACTGTGGAAATATGAGGTTTTCTTGTTCCGTCACATGACTCTTTGTGTCTTTCCTCTGAAACACCTGTTGCATTTGTTTGATTCATTTATAAGTCTTAACTGCACTCTCTATCAGAAGTGAGAGATGTGAGTGAGATGACAGCCGGGCCAATATTTCTTTAATAATCTGCTGCCATCTGCTGGTGATGCAGCTGAACTGCAACACTGCCTCTGTCTGAGACCTTTCAACGTGTCTCGTTTCAGAGGGCTCGCCCCAAGAGTGATCAAGAAGAGAATGAGTTGGTGATGGCGTCGCTGAGGAGTCTGTATGAGGAGAAACAGAGCCGACATCAGCACACACTGCCTGTGGACAGCAAACAAGTAATGTGTTTTTTACCCTTATTATGTGGACACACACAAACCAGGGTCTTAAAATGTCTAAAATACAGTCAGGACAAATATTAGTTCACAACCAGCACAAATTCACGTGAGGTGATTCTGTGATGCAACATTGCACTTGTAACTCACAGCGTTTTGTGTATTTATGTTAATTGATAAATACAATTTACTTTGCAAGTCATTCTGGGACTTTTTTGCCAGTATGGACATAAATTGGTCTAAAAAAACTCTTAAATTTGACTTGTTAGAACCTACAGATACCCTGATAAACCCAGCTATTTATCCTCTTTATATTACTCTCTGCTTGTCATCTTTCCAATTATGTCCTATATGTCCTATATGTTCTTTTACAAGTGTCAACACTGTCTCTGTGTTCATGCAGGCCTGTGAGAAGGCCGCTCCAGCGCCCGTTGAGGTGCAGCAGCAGCAGCAGAGCAGCAGCCGGCAGCGTCTCGAGCAATTCAAGAGCCGAGCCAAGCGATCTCTCACCGAGTCCCTGGAGGGCATTTGGAAGGTAGCGTTGATTGTTTTGCCTTGGTTTGTGTGCAGAGGAAAGGCTGTCATTACATGCAGCTGCGCATGTCCTACTGAATATCGTGTGCTGTTATTTGACAAGGTTTTGAATGTAATCGGCCTTTGTTTGCATTTAAAAGTTAAGCCCTAAATGTGTAGTCCATAACTTTGGGTTGTGTGTGGTTTTTTTTTCTCAGGGGAGCAGCAAGGCCAGGGTTCACCGAGACAACAGCGAAGGAAGTGACAGCAACTCTTCCATCTGCACAGTCAACAGCACCCAGTCCTGCACGGATGACCCTTTGTCTGCATCCGCCCAGTTATCACCCTCCAGCCCACTCAGGTAAACTGAGCAGTTTAACTTAGTTTTATTTATCTGGTCAGGCTCAGCCTCTTATAGTCGTGCACTGACACCAAGGTTGACGGCAGATGTTGGAGCATTGATGTCCTGACATCGGGAAAACCCAGAGGTGCAATGGATGAACGGAACTTGAGTTTCTTGCCCTGTCATTTTCTCAGGAACCACAACTCAACAGGCGACCTGAAGTGCCTCCAGACCTCCCTCCACCTCTCCCCCTCTTCCTCCTCTCTACCCGGCGACGATCAGCCGCAGGGTTTTCGCCGACGGGCCAGTACCTTCAGCCACTCTCCCACTTCCTGCTCTGGACTCGAGTTCTCCCCCGTGCACACGCGAACTCACGCTCCGCAGGACCCCGCCGCCGTTTCCAAGCCCAAGCTCGTACGACACTACTCCGTCAGCACTGACACACCCCACCAGAGCAAGTAAGGAGAGAGTGTGTTTGTATCCACCTTCAATGAAACCGTGCACCTGAGCTTAGTTTGTTTGAACAGTTTGATCCATGCTGTCTAATGTGGCTTTACAAATCTCTTCCTTTTCT
Source organism: Microchirus variegatus (assembly GCF_963457635.1). NCBI lineage: Eukaryota > Metazoa > Chordata > Actinopteri > Pleuronectiformes > Soleidae > Microchirus > Microchirus variegatus. The sequence goes on from NC_139824.1 coordinate 15,302,918, forward strand.
GGTTAGAGGGGAGTCGAGGGGGGGGGGGGGGGTCAAACTTAACCTGGATTACACTTAATGACAAAAAGATGTTTGCTTAAGAAGATTCAAGGCAGTCGCAGAATGCAAAAGTGTCCATTTCCTTGCATAACAAACATATTTAGCATTGACAGCATTATCTTTTTATCGTCTGTGTAGTTGTACCATGTTGTCATTGAGTAATGTGTATGGAAATAATACTGGGAATATATATATATACTGGAAAAAAATACTTCACATGCACAGCAATGACCGAGAAAACACTCAGTCGAAGACGATACTGAATAAAAGAGATGTAAAGAACTACCTGTATGATTATAAACTGCCAGTAATCGCTGCTTGCATAACCCTTTTTTGCTTTTTTCCTTTGAACTTTTTGTCGTCATGCTTTTTTCAGTTGCTTTGACTTCCTTTGCACCTTTTCCTGTCTCTTTCTCTCTCTCCATATTTGCACTGGTTCTCAGATGCGCCCCAACCAACTCCATCCTTCCTCCTGTCTCTCCCTCCAATTCATCCCACTCTCTTCCGCTCGCGCATCATCCTTCCTCCACTTCTTCTGGAGCCCGGCTCAATAAAAGGAGGTGAGATGTCCCTGCTCTGTTTGTCTCTGCAGCTCATGCCTTATCTGCTGTGAGTAGCTCTGTGTCTCCATTCAAGCGTTCCTGCTGTTTTTCTTCCTCCGTTTCACACTCGTTTCTCCATCTCAGCACTCTGGTCGGTCTGCGTGCTCGTCTCCACTCATCTTCCTCTGTCCCTAATTTTCTAAAATTTCAATTTCTGGCCCCTGTCCATGAGAATGATTTCCCAGAACCAAAGAGCAGGTACAAATGTACATTATGCAATAGTAATAGCATGGTAATAATCCAGCATATAACTTATTTTATGCAAATCATTAATTAAATTCTGTGTGTTTCCAGGGACGTGGCTGCTCTCTCTATACCAAATGCAGCCGGCGGGTTAGGGGGAAGCCCTATGTGCAGTCGTCGCCACTCGTGGAGACAACAGATTTTCCTACGGGTCGCCACGCCTCAGAAGAACACGGACATCAGTGGTAAATAATTCACACTCTTACAGTAGAATATACTGTATCTTCATATGTAGTTTATGTTACTTCAACATAATCTATCACTGTATGTCATACAGATGTATGTAGGTGTATGGTTACATGGATGTCCATTCACTGTATTGGGTATTAAACCCATGATTTCATGTTAACAGCATGAGTAGAGTTGATTCACTCGACTCTTTTAATGTTCTCAGATACACAGTAACAACAGAAATCTGGACAAAACAGTGCTGGACACTAGGTTAGCGCACGTTAAAGCATGGCGACTGACCGAAAAAAGACGCGCGTGACGTCATATTTACGTGCCGCAACACCGGAGTCCAGGCACCGTTTACCAGTTAGCTCCGTTAGCTGCATTAGCTCCTTTAGCGCCGTTAGCGCGCCTACAGTCGAACTGGAGCGGTCTGTTTATTTAACGAAAAGAGCAGCGCTACAAATAACCAGCATACCTGTGTACCAATGTGTGCCTCTGTTTTTAAAGTTTAGCGGTACTTCAGACACTCATTTTAACAATCGGGTGTCACGTAAACATGACGTCACGCTCGTCTTTTTCCGGTCAGTCGTCATGGAAACGAGCCACGCATTAACGTTGACGCCGTTAACCGCCGATATCGCTATTTTTTTCTCACAAAAGACTTGACATCCTGTGTTCATTCACCTGTAGAATGTCTGTGTGTTGCATATATTGCCATGTTTTATCAACCACTGTGATAGCGGCATAACTGCATTTGCCCTGGTTTTTTTTGGACTTTCCCTGTCTGATGTCCTCTTAGTAAATTCCAAATATCTTCTACCTCAACTATATCAACAACTTCATCAAACGAATCCATTTACAAAGTGAGAAAAAAGCAAGTAGACGTAACCAGTTGAGCAGGTAATTTTTTTGGCTTAATTTTAAGATAAGATAAGACTTTATTAATTCCACGATGGGGAATTGCAGTTGTTGCATCAACATGAAGGCAGTAACAGTGGGAATTTGTTTAAAGACAATGACTAACAATGACTGTGGGCACATAAATCAAATAAATGACACTTTCTATATATACATATATACAAATAGAAATAGCAAATGTGAATAATAAATGAAACAATACTCCACATGCCAACATGCCACTTTAGAGCACTTGCCAAAAAAGCAGGCCTCTGCTTTGCGTGCATGAGAAGGTGAGTGTACGTGTGTGTGTGTCTGTGTGTTCTTAAGAACTTCTGCGAGCAAAACAGTACAATGACTCTTCATGCTCCAGCTGCATTTATGGACATGTCGTTTTTGACGGAGCAAGTTCAGTTCCAGGTGAAGACACTTGTGTAAACGTGTGCATAGTCAGACAGTACACGACACGTCCTTCCAGAATCTTAGCAAAGTCAACAAACAAGAGCAACACACCTCAGATGTGCTTTTGTCAAAGTGTGCTGTTATTAAAAGACACGCTAACACAAAAGAGGAAGAGAACGAGAAGAATACAGTATCTGCCAAATGTCTTTGAATTGGCTATTTTCACCTCTTAAGTAATACTTTTGTCTCTTTCAAGTATTATCGGTTTATAATATGCAGTTTTTCATGTGAAATGAGCCACTCAAACATCAAGTATATATCCCTTTTAAATCTCGACAAGGAAGTATTGTTTAAAATGCATCTATGTGAATTGAATTGGTCTAGATATTACAGTTCTTATGCTGTTTCAAGGCATCTCACTGACATATTTAAGACGGATTACTTTGTTGGCAATTTGAAATGCCCCTTTGGGAAGATTAATCAATAATCCTTAAGCATATGTTCTTGGAGAACCATCACAAATCTCGACTTAGCCAATAACTGTCTTACGCCTCAAAACTTCTTATGATTGACTGGATTAAATAATTTATATGAGCTTATGACTTTAATTTTTGTCTGTAGGGCTGATGCTTTGACGAAACAGAATAGCTGGATTTGCCACGGGCGAGTGCGTTATATTGTAAGAAGCATAATGCAAACGAGTGTTTTACATTGAATGAAACATTGATTTAATAAAAGATATCGGGTTTTTTTTTTATAAAGGATCTATCTTTCCTATCAGTTTATGTCCAAACAAGTTTGATTGATTGTGTGTGTGTGTGTGTGTGTCTGCAAATGTGCGACTCATGCTTGTGCTTGCATGTCTCACATCCTGTGTTTTGATAATTGTGCGTATGAAGATGTGTCGACAATTGAGATGGTTGTCGCATTGTAACTCTTAGTAACTTGTGTCAGTTTATCGTCATTGCATTATCCTGATTATTTCCATTTGCCAGTGGTCAGCTGATCTCACACTGGTTCACATGAAGGTTAACGTGCAGTGCATGTGTTAAAGCAGCCGTTACACGTTGTACCAGCTCCAAAATGGGTCACAACAATCACGATACAACAAAGTCAAATGAAGCTCTCATCTTAACACAACAGAAAAGTTCAACCACATGAAAAACTACATGAGCAAAGCGGTCCTGTCGTCTCGTTTATCCACATTGTGTAAATAGCACTGCCGTCTTCAGAGTTGTTGTTCTTTGTGCTACCACTAAGGGGTGCCAAAGTCTAAATTTTACTAATCCTACACATCGATACCTTTAATTATCACAGTTCAATCACCACATGGTCTGATGTCTCTAAAACAACTGACACACACAGGTCATTCACATTAATGTGTTACTTCTCTGGTTGTTGTGTTAAATTCAACAAAAGGTGGATTAACGTCATAGTTTACTTTTCAACCGAAAATGCTCTTAATAAGATATTATTTCTGTTTTTAAGTGTCACTAAGTGGTGTATGCTGCGTCAATAAAAACTTTTCCTTTTTTTGTTTTGCTTAATGTTAACGATATTTCATCGCTCATTTGACAAAATAACAAAACACACCCAGCATTGTGTGCTTAAAGTTGAAGTCTTTGGAAAAAAAAGAAAAGTAAAGGAAGATGCGCTTCACACTTGCTCAGTGTGCTGCAGTTGGGTGTATTCATGCGTGTTCTTATATATATATATGAGGTCATGGGTGTGTCGAGTGTGTGTGTGTGTGTATGTGGGAATTTCTTTGAGTGTGTGTGTGTCTTTGAGGGGGTGGTGGTGGTGGTGGTGTCTCATGGTCATGTTGACAGTCCACACACAGACAGCGCCAGAGCGAAGCGCCCGCCTTGTTGACCCACTTTGCATGTTGTGTTGAAATGTATGTGCCGGGACTTGATTCTGGCCAAAGTGGTGCGTTTGCTCAGGGTGTGGACTGTGCACACGCGCCAACGTGTGTGTCTGTGTGTGTGTGTGTTTTTATGTGTGTATTTGCTACCTTTTTAAGGACCTTTTCTGGCATAAAACCTGACTTTGTCAGGACCACGAAGAGCAAAACCTGGCCATTAGAGCTGCAACTACCGATTATTTTCGTAATCGATTAATCTGTCGATTATTTTCTCGATTGATCGATTGATCGTTTGGTCCATAAAATGTTAAAAAAAACGTTGATCAGTGTTTGTCAAACCTGGAAATGACGATGTTATCGAATGTCTTGTTTTGTCCACAAACCAAAATGATTCAGTTTTAATGATTTCTTTGTTATGTGGAGCAAAGAAACAAAGAAAATATTCACATTTAAGAAGCTAAAACGATCAGAAATCTTGTTTTAATCATGAAAAAAGCTTCAAATTGATGATCAAAAATAGTTGACGATTCATTTAGTAATCGATTAATAGTTTCAGCACTACTGGTCATAATGAGACAGAACCTAATTCCTGAGGAACTGATTAAGTAAAGGTAGAATTAGGCATTAACTGGTTATGGTTAAGGTAACATATTATCCCTTACCTTAATTTTCGAACATCCAAATTAATAGAAAAGTGCTTTTATGATTAAGACAAATTAATTAATTTCCAGTAGTCAGTAGAACAAGTATTTCAGACTAAGTTTTAAAACGCAAACTCTGAGATAATGTTCTGTTAAAGGACTTAGGGCAGTGTTTGTTTACCTCACCAATAATACGTGACTCCGTTAAGAGAGTTCACCTTTTCTGTGCGTCTCTTACACATGTGTCTGGTATGTTTTCATGCTTTTAGAACTTAAGAGCCAAATATTTGTACAGTGACTCCTCCGCTGGTTTGCCTTTGAGTTTGACTGACGACTTATAGACGCAGACACAAAGGCGCACATTAGTGTTGACCTTTCTTTTTTTTTTTTAAGGCTTAAAGAACTCAGACGTCACTGCGTGTCGTCGTGCGCGCGCGCGTGTGTGTAACGTGTTGATGGACAGTATCCGGATTTATCTTTGAAGATGGACTTAACCTGAAATAGTTGAGATTTTTTCTCATCGAGGCTCCTGTTCACGTTGTTCAATACATTTTAAGGTGACGGCGTATTTTAAGGTTAGGGTTAAGTAGTAAGTAGTAAATATGAGGGAAATAAAGGTCAACGTAATGTCCACTGATATCATAGAGGGTGCATGCATGGGTGCGTGTGTGTGTGTGCGAGAAGTAAGTGCAATCTGCATAGTTGTTATGTCCCTTCTCTAAACAACACCGGGTATTTTGAGGTTTGGGATCCACCCTGTACTTTGGGGTGGAGTCACGAAAACACTTTTTTGTTATTGTGTATGTGTTGCACCCTACTGTGTAAAAAATATTTCTATGTTTAGTTTTTTTTTTTTCCTTGTTGTTGTTGTATGGCTGTCTGAGGATTGACAGTGTGAGAAAGGTCAGGGAAATGAAGTCAGCCAACTAAGGAATAATCAACTAATATCACAGTGAATTCAACATATTTTATCAATTTCTACCTCCATAATGACTCTTTTTCTCATTACCTAGGACCTGTATTTTGTAACCTGGTGACCCAGCTGCACGACGCATATGCACGCTTTGCCCCGGTTATTTTGAGGCAAAGATGCAGCTGTGTTTATCCTCCTGCTTTTAGCCATTTTAAAACAACAAATTCTTTTGCAAATGTCCTTTTTCATGTCTTCCGTGCCTTAAAAGACAAGTGCTGCATGAAGACATCCCATATTTCCCATATGTTTACATCCCAAGAGCATATTTGACACTATAACCTGTAGAAGTATTTTTTTTCTCTTAAAAAAACTATTATTTTAAAACTGCATCCATGTTTTCAGTATTTTCTGGATGTGTTCCAATATAGTTATATATGTATTATAATTCAATATGATCTTGAAATACTGTTTGCATTGATAAAGCATCAAAAATACTTTTTCACAGTACTGTATAACATCAGCCTTGTCATTTTGAAATATTTTAATGCAACGATGTCCTATGTCTTTATTAAGTTGGTCAGGAGAAATGATTTTAAAACTAGTAATTCAGTTATATAGAGTAAAACCATAAAAGATGGATGGCAGGACTGCATCCAAAAGTGAAGCCAATCATCTTCTTACTTCACAGATGAAGTGTGTGTTCATTTTAAGTTCATTTTGAGCAGTAATTTAATGCTATATAATTGGGACTGACTATTTTATTATCTACTGTATGTTATTCCTGTGGTGTTTCACTAATGTTAATGTGATGTGTTTTTCCCAGAGCGAACAGAATGCGGTCTGGACAGAGGCCGGGTGTGTGTGGGCCAGGTGACGGCTGCAGGAAATATAGACATGAGCGTGGTGACTGAGGAGAGGACGAAGAGGAGCAAAGAGGAGCTCAGAGATCTGTGGAGGAAGGCCATCCTGCAGCAGATCCTGCTGCAGAGGATGGAGACGGAGAACCAGAAACTGTTGGGTGAGTTGGATGCAAAGACCTTGAATGCAGTTTATTCCCCCCCGTTCACACGCAAAAGCTCTTATTTTTGTAGCATACATTAGGAAACAATGGGAGTATATGAACATCTAAAAATAGACGATAATACGTCACATTGTATTATTACCGTATTGTCGGGCGTTTCTTTGGAAATGAACAGATTAAGCCCCACCCCTCTAGAAAAGACGGGTGGGGCATCTCGAGAAGGAAGAAGCCTTTCAATTTTACAGCAGGTAAACAGGTGGATCCAGGAAACATTTGTTCCACTTTTCCTTCACAGAAATAAGGTGTTTACCTTGGCACACAGGTTACACAGTGTGGGTACACCTCTGGTTAAAAGTTAAAAGTTTACTTTACTCTACCAACCTCTTATACATTTCCCTTGTACCGTTTCCTGCCTGTTCTCACGATAACAAGAACAGCATCCAGTTTTGTGTTGTTGTTTTTGTTAACGCTGTTGAACAAGACAGATTTTGCTTTATCTAAAAGCCAAATTGCAAACTGAGAGTCTGTCTTTAAGGCCACTCTGGCAACACGCCTCTCTCCAGATGTGTATGCGAACAGGTAATCAAGTGGACACCTGTTGGTCTGCTGTTTAAAATATTTTCTGCTCACCGCAAATCAACAGCTTTTATAATGAGTGTGTGTGTGTGTGTGTGTGCACACGTGCGTGTGTTTTTGTTCCATTCCTTGTTAGCATATCAGGGTGTGGCATCTCTATCTCGGCTCAGTTTGCACGTAACGACACACGCCTAACTGTGCGTCACACACCCTTTACGTCACTCACTAATATATATAAACTATGTAAACGCATGCTACACATATATAGAGCATATGGATCAGTGTCGATTTAAGAAAATCAGCCGCACAGATACACAAACAGACAATCACACAAAGTTGCCATAGTCACATTGTCACAAAAACATTCACATAGCCAGTGTGTGAACATTTTTCTTTGGCATCCATTGTTTAATCGTGTTTTATTCCCCCGTTCACTGTGTGTGCGCTCCACCTTTTTATCTGTTAGTCGACCGGGTGGAGCTCAAATCTTTGTCCTCCATTCTTTGAGTTTATCTCTTTCACTGTTGCCTGGTGTGTGGGTCATCTGTGACGGCAGAGGGTGGGGAAGAGAAAAAGGGAGATTGTAGAGTGCAGGGATGTGGTGCTAAATCAAAGAGAGAATTCTGATAAACTGGACTCTCTTCCTGTTCCAGGCGGCTGATAACACATGACGGCAAGAATCGCTGCCCTGCCTCTTCAGCAGCATCTATTCTTACTCTGGGTGTGTCGGCCTTGTGCGCCGTCCAAGTTGTCTCGCGTTATTCTTCAGGATATGTCTTCCAGGTCACTCCTCCCACTTTTCGGTCTCGTCTTTGTAGATGCCGTGATGGTGATGTACAGCATTTTTGAGACGAATGCATCATCTCAAGTCATCTCGTGCCAAGTTATTTGAAAGTGTGTTTATTCTGACGTTATTCCAAAACACACTATGATGTTATCGTGTATATAATTATTTTCTTACGTCTTGTTATAATTATGCATTTAAAGTTGCTTCCTGGGTGTTTTTTTGTGCAGGTTGGCCTTCTGTTCTCTGGTCTCATATCCCATAGACACGATTATGACACTGTCCTGGTCTCTGGGTGGACACCACACACGGGTGGAAAGGGTGGGGCCATACACAAGGAAAAGGAGGGAAAACGGACATTACCATATGAGGCAAAGGGTTGACTGTTGGTAGAGAAGTGAAAGAGAAGAAGTGATGGTCTGTGTGTGGGGGGGGGGGGAGAGAGAGGTGAGAGGAGGGAGGAGAGGAAGGGAGTTGTCAAAAAAGAGAGCACAGGAGAGGGGGGCCCTGGGTGTGCCCCCTCACCCTTTTTTTGATCAGTGGTTTTGGAACGGAACACAGGTTTTTTTATGTTTGTGTCAAATTTGTAAAAGTGCTAAAGTGTGATTTTGACTCATTAATTCACCCAGTCTTTTCAAATTACAGTTTGGATAACGAGACACACTGTATTTACACTGACATCCTGACTGCCTATTTGGTGCGAAAATCTGCTGTTATTTGAAAAACAAAGGATTTATTTGTTAACTATTTTTTTTTTTGATGTACCAGGACCTAGTGCATGCAAGTGGCAGTCGGTAATGATGTCACCTCGAGCTCGAACGATTATGAATCGATTACAAAAAGAATCGTCAACTGTTTTGATCATCGATTAATCAGTTGGAAGCTTTTTTTCATGATTAAAACAAGATTTCTGATTGTTTTAGCTTCTTAAATGTGAATATTTTCTTCGTTTCTTTGCTCCACATAACAAAGAAATCATTAAAAGTGAATAATTTGGGTTCATGGACAAAACAAGACATTCAAGAACATCGTCATAATCGAAAATAATCGTTAGGTGTAGCTCTGTCACCCATAAGAATCTGAACTCCCAATTTGATGATTTGAGATTTATGGCCACCACCATGTAGACGCTTTCCTCTAAATGGGAATAGTTTACTAAATGGACAATATGTGCTATTAAAGAAGACCCAAATTAGCCATTCAGACAATTAACTCCTCAGGAAAATCCTTATTGAAATCATAAATCACATGAGAGGTAGGTCAATTTCCCATATACTGTCTACTACAGTAGCAGCGTTGCCCCCTCATGGCCATTCAGTATAGTCTTACTTCCTGTTTAGCTTCAACCGCCAAATCGGGAATACAATGTCCCCTTTTTATATACAGTCTATGTATATGTACATTCATGACACATATTTTACATGATGTGTTTCAGCCTCAGAAAGCAACCTACAGAACAAGCGCCTCAAGCTGGACTACGAGGAGATCACCCCATGTCTGAAGGAGGTCACTCTGGTGTGGGAGAAGATGCTGGGAACTCCCGGGAGGGCAAAGGTCAAATTTGACACCGAGACCATACATGCTGCTGTTGCACAAGGTACTCTACAAATTCTCTTATATCAGTGTTTCTTCTTAGAATATATTGTTCAGGTATTATTTGCAAATATTGACTAGAGATTGACGTAGAAGACTGAAAATGTGTTTGGTAACCCTTATCGTTATCGTCAGCCAGTAGACGGGGAGCTCATGAATTCTTTGTTTCTAATCCAGGGTTTGTGATCGACAACTTAAGTCCATCTTTTCATGTCCTGTCCATCATCTTCTAGTATCAGCATGTTGTGCAGGGAGGACAGTAAAGCCTGGGACATACTGTCACAGGAGAGATCTTATGTCTAGAGCAGACAAATGCCATTGGACGACAAATGTTGTAACTTTGAGAATAGCCTTGGGAGATTCTATCTGAAAAGAAGAGGAGTAGTGTTTTACTGTCTGGAGGTTAAACGCCCTCTTCTGACGTTCAAATGTTGACAGCTTGATGGTTGTAATCAGGCTCTTTATCCTACGCTAATAGAGTTTATATGACCAAGTTAATTAGCCTACTAATTCTTTCTCATTTTATTACCTGATTTACTTTTGACCAAGGTGAATTAGCTGATTGCCTCGTCACAAATAAAATGCAAATGAACTCAATGAGTCCGTATGCATATCTAGACTGAATGGCTGCAGGTTTTATTGGAAACCATGTGTGTGAATAGTTAACATTTCTCATCGATCCATTGTCTAGAAAGCATATATATAATTACCTGTTGTTGTGAAGCTGCTCGGCAACACCACGCGACATTTACATTATGTTTGGTGGATGAGCGTGAATGTCTCGATTTCCTAAATAATAAAACACAATGTTCACTGTGTTGACCATGACATTAGCATATTTGCATGTAAAGAAATGCTCTCAGACAAATGACTGGGCTGACGATGTTTCTAAACATCCTGACAATCTTGACAGCCTGACATTGTTTTGGATTTGCATACGACAGGGGCTCTTTTAAAATGTCCGAAATAGTACAGACAAACACTGTCACACACATATAATTATGATTAACAATTGAGTTATCGCTCCTTGCCCTATGTCAGCACCAATGCCCTGACGAAGTGGGAGATAATTCAATTTTTGTTGTGTTTTCCATTAAAAGTCACACTTTTATTCATTGCAAAATGAAGAGAAAATATAGTCAAGACATTGACAAGATTAGAAATAATGATTCTTTTTCAAAATACTTACGTCAAAGAACCAGCAAAACTGTTTTCTGCTGTGCTAACATCATTGCACAAGGGTTTTCTAATCATCCAATAGCCTCCTCACACCATTAGCAAACACAATGTACTATTAGAACACTGGAAATGGGCCTCTATACACCTATGTACATATTCCATTAAAAACCAGACTTTTGCAGCTAGAATATTTGTTTACCACATTAACGACTCCTGCACATTGATCAGGTTTGACACCTAAACATGTATTGTACATGTATGTACCATCCTGTCCCTGCCTCACCACACCTTCACATCTGTCACCCCTGGCAGGAGTCCCGAGGCAGCATCGCGGCGAGATCTGGAAGTTTCTCTCTGAGCAGTATCTGCTCAGGCAGAGCGTGCCGTCCCGACCGCCTGCCAATCACGCTCCGTACAAAGAGCTGCTGAAACAGCTCACCTCGCAGCAGCACGCCATCCTCATAGACCTGGGTAATGCACACACACACACACACACACACACACACACTGTAGTTGTTCAGTCACACATTTTCAAAAGCTTAATTATGAAGCTATTATGAATACGATTATTTTAGATACAACATATCTGCAGATGTTCAAAAGAGAGGCCTTTAAAGTTATTTAAAGTCCTAAATTTAATTTACTACTGTTATATCTTTATATTTCTTTCTCTATAAAGTTTTGTGGCCAAATTTTCAAGAATAAAGTCAAATTATTATGAGAATTATGATCACAATTCAAGCTAAATCTCAAAGAGGACCGGCTGCAACCGAGATGAGGAGCATTTTGTGGTTTGGGCTTCACAAATAAGGAAATAATCTTAATCTCTTGGCACATCAGTGCCACATTATCATTGGCATCAGGACTTTGAGAAGATTGTGCAACAAAAACCGAGTCTGTTTGGAAGAAAGAATCATGCAGACTTGGAGGAAGTCTTCCTCCTTCTTTTGTGGAGGTGGAAATGACGGGAAAAAATGATTAGACTGCTTATTATTATTTGATTAAATAATAATAAATAATTTCTCGTAATATTATGACTTTTTCATACGATGACTTTTTCCTCCATAGATTAAATGTTTTCTTCCCTTCAATTTGGCCCTTATACTCCACGGTTATCTTTTCAAAGTTCATTATTTAAACTCATGCCTCCTAACACCTTCTACCAAAACACACAACACCACCCATTATAGTATAACACCCACATACGCCTCTATACACATCCACCCACATATTTATCCCCGGCACTTTAACCTGCTGTGTTTTCGCTGTTGACCTCGTGTCTTTCATCTGACTGTTATGTTATTCGCCATACTACATCGAAATAGGGCGGAGACGGTGGTAAGAGCATATAGTATACAGTACACACAGTGATGCTCTGCTGACACGTCTGAAGCTGAAGGTGTTACTTTCTGAAAGGGACAGAAAGCACACACATGCTGGTGTTTATGATACTGAAGCAGCAAGAAGAGGACACATTTGCAACTTGAAACCTTAAAAACAGAGATAAACTACATATATGTATGTATATATGTGTATATGTATATATATATGTATATGTATGTATATGTATGTATATGTATGTATATATGTGTGTATGTATGTATGTATATATATATATATGTATGTATGTATATATGTCTGTGTATATATATGTGTGTATATACAGATACATATATATGTATATACATACACATATACATATATATATGTACTTTCCATATGACAGCTGTAGGTAGTAACATATGCATTAACACATTTACTAGGTGCTTACTAACATATATAAGTACATATATACTAGCCCTTTATTAGTAATTATTAAGCACATATTAACACCTTATTCTACCTCTTTTACGACATGAATTAAGATTATTCCTACATAAGGTGTTAATACTTGCTTAATATTTACTAATAAAGGGCTAGTATGCAACTTATATGCATGTTAATAATATATACTGTATCTTCTTTCTAATAAAGACACAGAACACAATCTATTTTTTCAAATTTACGTCAGATTTTGTGTTTTCTGTCCATAAAGATGTAAAAAAAAAAAAAAAAGTATATTTATCTGACATTTATCACCAACGTATGCAATATCTCCTCGGGAATTAGTGAATTAACACATGTTAAGCAAGACGAAGGCAGTGTTTACTCTTTTAAGGTCAGTGGGAACCACACCTAACATTCAGTATACAAAACAGCGCTACACGCTCACAGACATGTTCCTTCAGGCAAGGGTGTGAGCGCGAGCATTTCGCCTTCACAAAGAGAAGACACCCTAGCACCAACCACTTACAGTCGTCATTGTCTTCTCCAGAGTGTTATTGTCACTCACTGTAAGTCGAGAAGCTCAGTGCAAACACACACACGCACATCAGGTCTGTGCAGCTATTCTTCTTAGGACACTGCACGGTCTTCCATTCATTTGGACAGCCTAAAACAAAGCATAAATAGTTAGTTAAAGGAGACATATTATGCTAAATTAAGTTTTTAAACATTTTAATACTTATATTTGGGACTCTGGAGGCCTTATGAGTCGGCAAAGTGTGGGAAAATGACTCATGTCATGTTTTTGTAGTCCGCCTCAGTCTAAGTACAGGAGATAAGACATAACATACATTGTAAAACTCAATGTATGAAACTCATTGTGACCACAATGGCAAATTCCTGGAATTGTTGTCTCGCGGTTGTCCCTAAAAAACGCCAGAGTGCAGGCGAGGGCAATAGCTGCTGGTAGTCAGCAAAGTGTTCTATTCTTGTCTGCACAGTGCAGCACAGAGTTCTACACAAACTTCCAGCCTCAGAGGATTTACATTTTATATATCACGGCAACGTTGGCTTTCCCGAATGCTAACTGCTAGCTGCCGTTAGCCTCAGTGACGCTGACGTTGTTTCCTGTGTCTCATTTGCATTTTAAAGAGACAGGCGCTCAAAAGGTAGCGTTCTGAACAGGGCTGTTTTGGCAGGGTGATTGACCCGCTGTGGTTAGCCAAGGTTAACTTGGGGAAACAGGGTGTCATATGTCTTACTTTAATGCCTAACCTAACCATGATGGATAACCATGATTCAAATCTTAGCCCTAAACTTACTCAGACATTAGCTTCAGCCTCATTATGACCAGGTTTTGGTCTGTCTGACGAATGCTGGTCCTGACAAGTTCAGTGTTTATGCTCGAAAAAAAAGTCCTAAAGGGGTAACAAATACAAGTACACACACACACACACACCTGCCAATTACCAGCCTGTCAATGTAAAGAATGTTTCGACAGATTGCAGGTCGTCATTATGTTGTCACTTTATATGTAGCGTCTGCATTTACATGCAAAGTCTCTGAGTCATTGAGCATTCATGTGTGTCTCTTTTCATGGAAATGTTTTTAAAGCATGTTGCCACATGCGTTCTTTTTTTTCTTTCTTTTTTTTAACAACAACAGAAAAGTGTGAAGTCCTGCATCCTCGTATACTTTAACAGGCCACACATACGTGCACACCCCCAGGGCTTAGGTCTCTCTCTTATTGTTGTCCACTCGAGATTCTTTCCAGGAGTAAAACATATATGTTATTGAAGCCATTATTGTGCTTTTAGGTTTGTCTTTTCTTCTTTCCCAGGTCGCACTTTTCCTACTCATCCTTATTTCCAAGCCCAGCTGGGAGCAGGTCAGTTGTCTTTGTACAACATCCTGAAAGCCTACTCACTGCTGGACCCTGAGGTATCATTCCCTCCTCTGCATCATTTCATGGACTTCTTCAATTCTCGTCCAAGTGTGTCATTGTTGTTATTGTTGTGTTGTTGTAGGTGGGCTACTGCCAAGGTCTGTCCTTCATTGCGGGAGTGCTGCTGTTACACATGGGGGAAGAGGACGCCTTCAACATGCTGAAATTCCTAATGTATGACATTGGGATCCGTAAACAGTACAGGCCTGACATGTTTATCCTCCAGGTAAAATTCTCTCACACACACACACAGAACTTTCACATGTCTGTTAATCAATGCTTGTATTTACCTGAGCTTATTTATGTGAAATGTGATGCAGCTCAGGTTTCTGATGCTTTTGTTTGCTGGAGATTTTCGCAGATGTGCGAGGGGTTAACGGGAGTCATGCCTCGGATTGATATTAAGTATAGTCGAGTGTCGGGTTTCAGCCTGCGATCTAATTACAGCAACTTGAGACGCTCTCCTATACTCTCCAAGATCAAGCTGCATCATGCCTGAAATATGTACGCCACGGTTATTGTGTTTACATTTACATCATAACCTGCGTTAAAAAAAAAAATGCACTCTCACTTTCGCCGGGCGCCCAGAGCCCGTGGCCTTGTCTCAAGCCAAGGTCGAACCTGTCTGCCGACAGCTGCGCGTCGTCGAGCCAGATTCAATTCAACCAGCTTGTGGTGGACGGTGTCAAACCTTTGGTATGTTTTAAAGCTGAAGGGCGCAACTTCTCTGTAATCAACCAAAACACTGCTGCCATGACATTTGCCCAGGTGATCTTGCGGAGCCCCAATCTCTCTGTCACCCAGCTGTTAGAATTGATTTATTCCTTCACTCAAAGAACAAACGTCTGCCCACAATCCTGAGTCTATTTTTAGTGCTGCCTCTTTAGTGTCACTTTTTATTGTTATATTGTATTCTTTTTTTGCTGACATTCAGGTTTATTTAAAGTAGTGCTGGGCGCATTAACGCGATATCGGCGTTAACGCATGGTGCGTTTCCATGACGACTGACCGGAAAAAGAGGTGCGTGATGTCATGTTTATGTGACTCCGGGTTGTTAAAATGAGTCTCTAAAGTAAGTAAACTTTAGAAACAGAGGCACACATATGCAGTACACAGGTTGTTTGTAGCGCTGCTCTTTTCGTTTAATAAACAGACCGCTCCAGTTCCACTGTAGGCCCGCTGAAGGAGCTAATGCAGCTAACGGAGCTAACTGGTAAACGGTGCCTGGACTCCGGTGTCGCGGCACGTAAACATGGCGTCACGCGCGTCTTTTTCCGGTCAGTCGTCATGGAAACGCGTCGTGCGTTAACCATGGATGTATAATATGAACTGGATAGAGCTCCGCCCCCTCTGCCTTGAAGACAATTTTTTGGTGGTGGCCACTGTGGGTACTGCAACAGAAAACCCCATGGAGCCCAAAAGCAATTTTCCCATTGACCGCAATAGTAAAAGAGCCATTTTGTCATATGCGCTGGATGAGCAGCTTCATGGGAATGAACGGAAGCAAGGGGCGGAGCTCTATCCAGTTCATATAATACATCCATGGCGTTAACCTACTGCCCAGCTCTCATTTAAAGGGAAAATATGGTTAAATTTAGCTTCATTTATTGGTGAGGTTGCATGTCGCTGCTGTATATCCCTTTACCTCACCCTGTAGCCTTCAGTTAATATTGAATATATCATATCGGACTCCTGATGTAAATGTAAAAGTATATCAAATATTTATACAATCAGGTACAAGTATTCTATCTTCAATTTCTGCCAAACTTTCTGTGGGCAATTCTTGGCGTTTCCATCAATACTCTTACTACCTGTTGCGGTTTGACTTGATTTGCGAGCACAACGCTGCTGTTGTGCTTCCTCCTCGACTCGCTCGGTCTTCCTGTACACGGTGCGGGAATGTGGATGTGTGACACGAGATTCAAAACACCAGTTAAATAAAAAGTGTATTATGCGCTGTGTTCGTGTGACACAGATTCAGATGTACCAGCTGTCGCGGCTGCTTCACGACTACCACAGGGATCTTTACACGCACCTGGAGCAGCAGGAAATCGGACCCAGCTTATATGCCACGCCGTGGTTCCTCACTGCCTTCGCCTCGCACTTCCCGCTCGGCTTCGTGGCCAGAGTCTTCGGTAAGCTATACGGTCACATATATCGATCTGCTTTCACATAATATACCTTTGCGATGTCTGTCACGTCTAAAAAAGTTTCGATTTTGAACTTAGGCCAATAAACTCAAGTTTTATGGTTATTACCAGAACTGTTCAGTTTAAATTAAGTGCAATGGGAGTTAGCGATGGTCCACAGCTCTTTTTGTCCATGAAAGAAGACGTATTACGTCCTGTTTTCCTGACACAGCGCTCAGTCGGTGAACCAGACTCACTGGCACCTTGTGCTCATCTTAGCATAACGATAGGGGCTTGGTTTTAGGTCTCGTGAAAGTTCTGTGAACACATTCACTCGAGTACATGTGTGGGCATTATCAAAGCAGAGTGTTTGACATATTATACTGAATATGGGACTCCACTCCCACTCCTTAATCTGTTGTGTGATCTCATGCAACGCTGCCCCACCCTGATGCATAAAAGGCAGATAAACTCACACACCTACTCTTCTCTGTGTTCACCCTGGCCTATATTTATATTTGCTTAATTCCTCTTCCTACGTAAAAGCATCTATCATTTATTGAGCTCTTTAAGTCGCCTATCAACGCAATAATCTGTGCTGTGTGCACCTGTCCGTCAAATTTCACCTTCTGTCATTTTAAAAGACGTCACCGTGGCACAACCTCTTCTGACCCACTAACGATCCATGTTGTTTTTTGTTTTTGCTCCTCTTGTCATCGTCCACCCTCAGATATGTTGTTCCTGCAGGGGTCAGAGGTCATCTTCAAAGTGGCCTTGAGTCTGCTGGGCAGCCACAAACCCCTGATCCTGCAGCACGACAACCTCGAGTCCATCGTGGACTTCATCAAGACCACGCTGCCCAACCTGGGCCTGGTGCAGATGGAGAAGACCATTAACCAGGTGAGTGTAACTATAGCTCAGGACACGACAACAACGTTTTTAGATATACACTACCGTTCAAAAGTTTGGGGTCCTTATTTTTGAAGGAAAAGGTCTTTTTTTTCAATGAATATAACATTAAATAAATCAGAAAAATACTCTATACATTGTTAATGTGTCTGGTTTTTAATGGAATATGTACATAGGTGTATAGAGGCCCATTTCCAGTGTTCCAATGGTACATTGTGTTTGCTAATGGTGTGAGGATGATTAGAAAACCCTTGTGCAATGATGTTAGCACAGCAGAAAACAGTTTTGCTGGTTCTTTGACGTAAGTATTTTGAAAAAGGAGATTTTATTATTGCCAGAAATGGCTTTTGTATTCAAGACTTTAAAAGAAGAACTCTGCCAGTAAATTAATTAAATGTGCATGGATTGATGTAAACGTCCTCCTATTTGTCCTGATTTTAT
This sequence comes from Microchirus variegatus, assembly GCF_963457635.1. Lineage (NCBI taxonomy): Eukaryota > Metazoa > Chordata > Actinopteri > Pleuronectiformes > Soleidae > Microchirus > Microchirus variegatus. The sequence goes on from NC_139824.1 coordinate 15,321,034, forward strand.
TTATTTATTTATTTGTCCTATTCTGTTTATTGAAACCAGGAGCAAAAAAAAGTAAGTTTAAGTATTTGGAGATGACGAGCTCCAAGCACGTGTTCGGTCTCTGTTTTCATATTTGACACATGTGATTTGATTCTTAATGAAAGTGTCGCCTGTGTCACAACAACAACCTCTGCCACACAACAATAAGCCAAAATCAGGCGTCGGCTACTGAGAAAGTACTTGTTTCTTTCTTTGTTAACAATGACGCAAAAATAGAACAGTCACTCACTGTCGAATACTTTATCCTCCTAATGAGGGCTGCAGGGGGTGGTGTGGGGGCTGGAGTCAATCCCTGCTGACACTGGGAAAATACTGGTAAAACCTGTGTTTGTCCTGCTATTTCATATCTGCTGTGATAAAGGTCCATAAAGACAGGTTTATTCAAGACATATGCATGCTATATGAGTTAAACTCAAAGATTGACCAATACAAATGACAATTATCACAGAATTTGACATAAAAACAACTTATAAGTGCAACTATTAGTCTTCCAATCCAATCAAATTTCATTTATAAAGCACATTTGTGAAACACAGGGTTCACAAAATCAACAATAACAGGCCTAAGAAAGATTAACAATACATAAGTCGCATGTAAAAGACAAAAAAAGAAGAAAATAATGTTAAAACACAGACATAAAACAGAACCCACCCCCCAAAGAAAATCAATGTGTTGTCAAACGAGGTGACCGTGAGGGAACATGAGGCTGGAGCGGATCACACAGAAAGGGAGGGGCGAGATTATGAGGTCATTTAAAGGCAAATAAAATCATTTTAAAGTCAATGCTAATGGGTTGATAGCATAGATATTTTATTTTCATAAAGAAATGTTAAATATTATATCTTCCAGCCACGGCGGAGTCGTGACTGAACTCGTCACACAACCTCGTACCTGTTTTATTGTTCGTCGTATAGGTAAACAGTTGTTGCTTGAGTGACGGCGGCTAACAGCGTGAGCCACACCCTCTGCTTCTCTGCTTGTGTCAGCGACGAGGGGCAGCTGACGGGTGGAGTGTCAGTGAAGTCATTTCACCTTTCACCTATCCATGAGTCATTATCTGTGGACGGGGGAAAAGTCATGTCATATAAACAGATGATATGATAAGTGTGCTAATGTCAGGACTTTAAAGCATGAAGTACACACGTTATCATGCTAAGCTGCAGTTTAGGAAGTATGCATTCACCTTCCAATTTCCTGCACGGTAGCAGGAGGTTGTGGAGTCGTGCGGGAGCTCGCCGGTGCTTTCCCGTCCTGTGCCACCTCACGTCACGACGGTCTATATGCTCAGTGTGGTGCGAGTGACTCACAGGGAGTGTACAGGATGTGTGGAGCCTTGTGTACAGAACCATTGTTTGTTTTTACTGTCGTTTGAATCTGGGATATATAGGTCAATGATTGTGACGTTAGAAGGACACTTTAAAAAAAAAAAAAGATTGCACCTTCGCTCGCCGAGTTACGTCACGGTGAAGAAGTAAGAAAGGTGATCTTTGAAGTTTTCAACACACCTTCACATTTAGCAAAAACATATTACTTGATTATTACCGCTCTATTAACACAGCCAAGCCCTTTGTTCTCGTTGTTGTCGAGTTCGCTTTTAATTTCATTTCCAAATAAGTGACTTTGATGATCTTGTTGAACTGGAAAGTAAAGGGAATTGTCTGGCACTGCGTCTTTGAGGTGAGCTCAAAGGAGAGAAAAACATTTCCTTCAAACTCTCATGACCTGAAGTAGTTTGTGGATTTAATCACTTGTAAACCTTCTCTCTGTGTCAGGTCTGTGAGATGGATTTGTCCAAGCAGCTCCAAGCGTACGAGGTGGAGTACCACGTGCTGCAGGACGAGCTGCTGGACACGCCCCCGACGCTCAACCAGAACCAGCGAGCGGCACAGCTGGAGAGAACCAACCAGAGCCTCCGACAGCAGAACATGGACCTGCTGGAGGAGCTGCAGGTACAAACGTCACACAGACACTAAAGGAGGGGTGGGAATCACCAGTAACATCACGATGCAACGATTCTCTGATAATGAATATATTAGCGATACATCACGATATCTGTCTTTCTCAAGAAAACAAACGTTAAAAGTGCAGAATTTCTCCATTTATTCATAACATAGAGAATAAAGTCTATCTACTGAATGTGGATGCAGCATCTTTTTACGTAGCTTTCTCCGCAGTTATCCCACTGTAAACTCCCTCTTCTTCTGCCTGGTAACTACCGCAAAAGTTTCACCTCATTCATTTTAGCAGCGCCACCGCTAGGAGACTTGAAGTAGCGACGCCCGGCGAATGAAACTTTACTTAAGAGCCATTATTTTTGATCAGTGTTTGTCAAACCTGGAAATGACGACGTTCTCCAATGTCTTGGTTTTTGTCCAAGAACCAAAATGATTCAGTTTTAATGATTTCTTTGTTATGTGGAGCAAAGAAACAAAGGAAATATTCACATTTAAGAAGCTAAAACGATCAGAAATCTGGTTTTAATCATGAAAAAAAGCTTCAAATCGACTAAGCGATGATCAAAATAGTTGACGATTAATACTTAGCTCTATAGCTTGTGCTAAGCTAGTAGCCTACAGCAAGTAAACAAACCCATTTCCCTCAGAATGTCAAGATTTTTTGTTTTTTGCTTTAACGGTGTAATTGTGTTTTTTTGTTTTTTTTCACATATCACATATTTCCGTTTTACTTAAATGGTTTTACTACATAGCTTAAGATAATAGCCTATAGCTAATAAACCCACTTGTGAGTTGGAATTTTTTTTTTTTTTTTTTTTTTAAATAGTTTAATCGATTAATTATTAAGCTCGAGTTGACTTTATATTGCCTTCATTTGTCAATTAAAATGTCCATATTTGACCTGGCGTGTAGATTATCTTATCACAACGTCATTTTTGAAAATTGTTGCTTTGTCCATTTTAAACCCCCCCCCCCCCTTCCTCCTCCGTACCACCAGGTGTCCCACGCCCGCGTGCACAGTCTTGAGGATCAGCTGGAGGCTTTGGTTCAGTCCGAGGGTCGACTGAAAGAGCACGTTTCTGCACTGGAGGAGGAGAATCAGCAGCTGCTGAGCACGGTCACGCGTCTCCAGGACCTCTTCACCAAGCTGGGCTTACAGACGTCTGTGGATGGACCGACGCTGAGCTCAGCGGCAGCAAAGACGAACAGAACTGGGGACACTTTGGTGCTTCCAGAGGGTTCTTAACTACACGTGATGAACGGTAAAGTCAACCAGAGGAGAAGCTGCCTGGTGAAGACTCTGGAAGAAGGAGATGTTTGTCCTCTTCCAGGCTCAAGAATGTTTTAGTACAATAAAAAAAAGGCAGTGGAAGTTGGACTTGAATGATGAATGGATGTCCTGTAATTCCACAAACGCCCTGGTCCAGCTCTCTAACAAATGTAAATATAAACACGGCGGCGTTTGAGCAGTCGTCCCCAAAGAAAGCACAAAAAAGCAGTTACATTTGCACCTGTACTCGTTCAGTATGTTTGAATGTTTGTGAGTGTTTTAGAAAGCTTTGTCAAACTTCAAAGACTTCAAATATCCAAAGACTGACTTTATTTCGTGTAAGACGAGCTCTCAGATGATATCCTGAAACAATATGTCATGGATCCGTCCTCATGCTCTGTTAGGAAGAAGTGAATGATTTGCAGAAAAGTGATCAGAAAGTGAAACGAAGGGACGACGAGTGAGGATTGTTGTTGTTTTTTTTGTCTGTTAACACAATCTGAACGAACCTTTATTTAAAAATAATGGTCAGGTTCTCATATTCAGAGGTTCTTTCTTTTCTTTTCTTTCTTCCACAGTTTCCTGATCCAGTGCATTTTAAATTTTCATTGAGTTACAGTAGCCGACAGGAAGCGTCACACAATAAATCCAGTCCATTTCACATCCTGTTTTTCCACCTTTTGCGGCGCTGATTCGCCAGAGTAGGAAGGGAAATGGATGCCGAAAACAGTTGCTGTCATCTTTTGGTTTTTTTCTGAGACTAAAGTACATACAGAGCTTTTTTCTTCTTTATGTTATTGTTCTTGTTAGTGTCTGATTGATTGATTACTTGTCGCTGTATCTAAACTTCAGTTTTGCTGCTGCTGAGACGCTCTGTAAATCATTTACTGTATTCAACACACTGAAATCATTCAACCCGAGTGTCTGTGTGTGTGTGTGTGTGCGTCTGTGTTTGTGTGTGTGTGTGTGTTTGTGCACTTCACTGATTTACACTGTAAAGTCATTTATTTTGCTCTTCCTCTCCTTGTTGCACATGGTTTTTGTTTTATTACTACGGTTGTAATGTACTATAAAAAAATACATTTCATAACCATTCGTCAGCACATCTGAAACCAGGTTCCTTTTTCATTTTCGGTGCATGCAAACACTTCACCTGTGTCCTCCTGTCTTAACACGCCGCTCATTTTGAAACGCCGTTTCCTTCATATAAGGATTTGGCGGCATATGGAAATATACTGTACGCGGTATGTATTTAAAAACACGCAGACACACGGTGTGTTTGTTTTCCTGGAACTCCGAGATCGAAGAAAAAAAAACATGTCGGGGCAAGTTTGTCATGCGTTACCTTAAAGCATGCACAACAGAGAGAACAGCAACAGCAACAAAAGACTTCATTTGAACCATATTTCCGATGCACATTTTAAAGCATATTCCTTCCCTTGGACGTGTTATTGTAAACCCCCCCCCTCCTCCTCTCCCTTGCATCTGATCTTTTCTTCTTCCATGTTTTTTTTTGTTTTTGTTTCGTCGAAGAATGCATTTCCTCAAAGTCCAAAACGAGAAAGTAACAGGAGGATGCAATTACGCGCGGAGAGCTCGCAGCAGAATCTGCTCACATTCCTCAACCTGTGTGAGTGCAACCATTAATCAAACAGCTGCTCAGGACAGAGCTGCCTATTAGCCAGTGATGAAAGTCATGAAAATAACTACGATGAAGTCATTCATTATTGTCTGTGTCTGTGTGTGTGTGTGGGTACAGTTGAAATATATACATTTATTTTTTTAAATTCTATCTATAAATTGCAGGAACATCTGCGTGTCTGTTATTTGCATATCTCTCTAACCGATAATCCGATTGATTTCAAACTGCAAAGGTGCCTTGCTTAGGGCGCCAGTAATCGCCACCGCCAAGTTTGACGTCGTTTGCATAAGTACTGCAAAAGATATATCGGTTAAAGACGCCTACGCCGTCCTCGACTAAGTGAACTGACAGAGAACGATCGCCTGTCCGTGTCTTCGAGTGCGTTGTTTAGGTCGAGCTTCCTGCCACCCTCTTCTCTTCTCATCTCACTGTGATTCCCAGCAGCAGCAGTTGTTTTCATCACTTCACACAGGACTCTGTGCTCTGACAGCACACAGACACTGTCACTGTGAATTAGCCCCGGGAACGTAAACAGTCGGACGTCTTCCTGAGGAGTGAGTCGAAATCACGCAGTGGACTGAACTCGTGTGCCCTTGCTGTGAGTGCACAACAAACTTGTTTACTATATCGTAGACATAATGTGTTCCCTGACCCCTGACCTTGACCTTAACCCAAATCTAACCCTAAACCTAAAGCTGGGTCTTAACCCTGAAAGAGACCTGTTTTTTGGCTCTCACAAAGATTTTAAATGCAATTAAACACACACGTTTTCTTCTACCTCGGATTATTTCCTAACCTTAAATCCTAACCGGTTAATACCTAACCTTAACCTCAATGGTGCATTATGAAATAAATCTAAAGCAGCTGGCCATGAAATCCTAATATGTCACAGAGACTCAGGAATAATGTTCATATAACACACTGAACTCACCAACAACAACAGTACAGACAAAATATTTGCATTAAAAAATGTTTCGGAATCATGTGGCGCCAGTAGAGTCTCAGCTGCCGAGCAACCATGGGTTGCCAGTTACGTCAAAATACGAAACCTAAAAGTTTCCTCGGTGTTTTGAATTTGAATGTAGTAACCGTTTTTGGCCACATTCTTACATATGGCGCCTTTAATGCAATTCAATTCAATTGTATTTGTATATAGCGCTGACACAACATGCATTATAACTTCGACTTTGTCATGATCACAGACAATACATCGTGGAAAATGTGTTTTTCTTTTGTGTTTTTCAGGCCACACATTCCATTTTGATTGAACTTTACTTCCAGGAGAGTCGTAAATCACTTGCAGACGTCGTCCCAAGACGAGGTTGGAATAATAAAAAAAAGTGTTGATGAGTTGTTTAGTGTAAACACAGACAGGAGAAAACGGTGCCCTTGCTGTCAAAGCCGTATCAACATCAACATGCGGGGACAATCATAGTAAAAGTGCTTTTCTACCAGCACCACAAACTCTGCTCTGTAAGAAGTTCTCCTAATCACTCTTTGTTTTTAATACAGTGGCCAGTTTCATCCAAAACAGTCGACGCTGAATGGAGATTTCCATGAGGTCGGCAACAAAAGGACTCGGGTTATTTCCATGATCTCCAGATTCTGGAGCCACACCTCCTCCTCCTCCTCATCTTCCTCATCTTCCTCCTCCTCCTGCACTAATGAAGCAGGTAAACTTCATGCCACACCCTGCAGATGACCGTAAACATCCTCGCTGAGAGCTCAACGCTGCTAATCTCTGACAAGCTCCTGGCTTTTCTGTCGGATACACAAGCAGCCGCCCTGCCCATTGTGCGTGTGTGTGTGCAGTGATATAACACCCAAGATTCTGTGTTTGTGTTGACATAAAAAGAATTTGACATTAGTTTTTTTGGAGTCTTTGTGGGTCACCGTTTTCCCCCGCTCTGCTGCAGGATTTCATCAAAATGCCACACATTTTAATCGCCATATCGCGATCCCCGATTGCACCTGCCGGTGTCATGCGTAGCTCCCACTTTCCCGGTGTGTGAAAAGTGCACAAAGATCTCGATGATTTAAGGAGATTTTCTTTTAATTCCCTGGTTGAGTGAGCTGACAGGAAGCAGGATCACCCTGAGTCTCCAATACTGCTGTGTGTAAACAGGGCGTGTGTGTATATGTGTGTGTGTGTGTGTGTTAAAGTGTCTCTTTGCCAAGCCGTGCAGACAGCCAGGGGTTGTGCCGTTTTGTTTTATTTGACTTGGCTTCTGTTTACCCTTCCACACTCCACCTCGGCCCTGCCCTGCCCTGCTCTCAGGGCCACCGCACATGCATTTATCCTCCTGCAACCCCGACGACTTCAGCACTGTGAAGGCCTCATCGCACACGGGGGGGTTTTCATGTGTGTGATGTCAGCGGTGCAGCACAGATAAAAGATGTCTTCTTCTTTGTCTTCTTTCAGATTTGCTTTATCCTGCAGTGACAGAATTAATACACATTTTAATGAGGGCCGTAATTATTAATGACACGTCACACTTCACTTTACGTGCTGCGACCAGAGCGCGATGGACGGTCAGTACAAAGGGTCAAAACTGTGTCAGTAACAGCCTCATCGAGCACAACGACCGGGGCCACTAAATCCTGATGAGCTTGCTGAAGCACCGGGATCATTGTGAGTGATGGAGGCTGTAAAAATCTGACTCTGTTGACATTCAGGACTCGATATATTTGCATGTGTATGTACTCTGTTAGCTCTTTATGACATTTTCTGGCTAAATCTGGTCCTAAGAAGGCAGAATAACTGAGGAACTGTTTTTGGGCTAAGAATTTTGGTTTGGTTAAGGGAAGGGGAAGGCACTTTATTTAGGTTGTGCAAATGAATGGATGTCAATGCAATATCTTAGCATAGCATAGTGTTTTGTATGTGTGTGTGTACTTTACTTTTAATTTCTATCTTTTTCTGGGTATTGTTAAGGGTAAACACCTGGTTTTAGGGTTAGAAGTGGGTTTAGATTGGAGTTTAGGTAAGGGTCAGGTGCTCTCCTGGGTTTCTTTTCGCTTTACCTTTAGCGATAGCATGTTAGCTATAGCACCTGGTACTTTATTTTAGTACCTGCGCTGACGAGCTTGCTATTATGTGACGTCGTCAGACTTCCGGCCACTGATTGGTCAGAGTCGTCGTCACGGTTGAGCGCGACGTCCGACACAAGCCGAAATGTAGGTCAGTGAAAACGACTTTAAAAATCCTGAAAACTGTGTTTCTTTTCGCTTTATCGTTAGCGATAGCATGTTAGCGATAGCAAGTTAGCGATAGCTCCTGGCTGGTACTTCTTTTCAGTACCTGCGCTGACGAGGTTCCTAATATGTGACGTCGACATATTGCCGGCCACTGATTGGTCAGAGTGTCGTCACGGGTGAGCGAGCCGCGACGTCCCGACACAAGCCGAATAATGCCGAACTGTAGGTCAGTGAAAAAGACTTTTAAAAATCCTGAAAAAAACTGTGTTTCTTTTCGCTTTATCGTTAGCGATAGCATGTTAGCGTTAGTGTTAGCACCTGGTACTTCTTTTTAGTAGCTGCTCTGACGAAGTTCCTAATATGTGACGTCGGCAGACTGCCGGCCGCTGATTGGTCAAAGTGTCGTCACGGGACAAGCCGAAGAATACCGAACTGTCGATAAGTTAAAAGTACTTAAAAATCTCTGAAAACACGCGTTTATCTCCAACATTTAGCAAAGGAAATGTCTTAAAATGTCAATATTGAAGCATTATGTGTCCTCACTAAGATGTAAAAACTTGTTTTTCTGTGTGTGTGTGTGTGTGTGTGTGTGTGTGTGTGTTTCATCACACAAGCCAGACATTGCAGCAGAGACACACGTCCAAACGTCAGTTAACGTGTTGCATAATGTCGTGTTCAGTGAATCATGCTCTCATTCCTATAATTGAGTGAATTTATCATAATACACTCGAGTGTTTCTGCTTCTTATCTCAGCTTATGTTCACTCTCTCTCTCTCTCGTCTCTTCTGTTCTCCTTGAGGTTGAGGTCGTTCTCCCAGTTGTCATCATGTGGCTGTTTCAAATTACACAAACGGTGATGAAAACCATTACGCAAACCGACACGAAAACGACAACAGAGGCACTTTTCTATGGTCGACCCTCGTTTGTAAACGCCTTTGTTGTATTGATTCGCAGGTAGAACAATCAGTCGGCGGCGTGTGAGACGGAGGCAGACCTGTGGAAATGCATTTCGCGGAACAGATGTAGCTAAGATAAGAGTTAATTTGAGGTTGCAGTGGGCTGTCGGCGCCGACTGATTTATGAGCTCATTAAACTCTTATGAAATGAAACAAACCTCATATTTAGGAGGGAAAAACCTGCAGGGATTATTCAGCTCTATGTGATATTACTAATGTAATCTGAGAAATAAACATGATGCTACAGTGGCTGGCATTGTTTTCTCCCACAATCCGTACACATGCAGATTAGGTTAAGTGCTCATGTGACGCAGATCTGGACCTCCTGGGTGTGTGTTTAAAAGATATAATTTTGTAAAAAATGTGCTTTAGTAGCAATAATTGTGCAGAAGTCACAAAATTAGAGCGTTTTTCATTCCTTTTTGTTCATAAAAACGAGCCAAGTGAACCAAATTTCACTAATCCAAATGTTTTTTTTCCATCCGATTGCCTATAGGTTGTGCTGAAAAAGAGGATATAACTGTATGACACTCTATATACTGCATGTTCTTTTACCCTCTGTATATACTGTAATATTTTAACACAGTCATTAACATCTGTAATGGACAAAAAGCAGCCAAAATGCTCCGTGTTCTCAGGGTTAATTGTTGACTTTGTAGAGAGTTAATGGTTGTTCTCGTCTCTGTGTGTCCACAGGTCGTGACCTCCGGTCCTCACGTGACCTTCATGTGGCGGATAAAGCGGTGAGACGGTGTACGACAGAATGTATGAGCTCCTAATTGTTGTTATATTATAATATATATATAATATTCACATACATGCACACATGCAGTAGCATCTTGCTGTTGCTGTTGTCGCTGTTGTTTTCACCATTTTATGGAACACAGAGTAAAATCCCTAATCTGCCAAATAAGTAACTCCAAAATAAATGGAGGGAATTCAAAGTGCACGTGCATGTGCGTGTGCACGTGCATGCGCTGGGTGTTGCAGTTTGTCGTAGAAGGTCAGGCGCCACAATTTGGGTGTGACCACCTCTGTCCTGTCAGCACATCGAGTGTCCACAGAACCCCTCCCTTTACCCCCTGCTCTCTCTCTCTCTCAGTTATTCTCTCTCTCTCTCTCAGTTATTCTCTCTCTCTCTCTCTCTCTCTCCCTCCCTTCCTCAGAGCCAGGGCGTAACCAAGACGACTTGTCAGTTACTCAAATCTCCTCTTAAAAAGCTAGCGACAGATAGTAGGGTTTTTTTTCTCCTCGAACAATAAAGCTGTCTGTTGGATATTTCTGAACCCTGGAGAGGAAGCGCTACTCCCTGCAGGGTGGAGAGACGATTCATAGAGCCCCCACCCATCACACACACACACAAACACACACACAGAGTACACACACACACACACACACAAACACACACGCCCCACAAGTTGCACACATTTTAAGTCTTTTTTTTCATGCTCTCACTCCACCCTTCTCCCGACAAGAATAGGTAATTGTGTTGTGCAGGGAATTATTCCAGTTCACTTCTTAATAACATCCATGAGAAACACAAGCGTACAAAGTTACTGAAACAAAATAAAAGTTAAAAACAACAGCTTTAGTTTGGTTTTTGAGATTTGAATCACCGTGCAGCAGCGTTCAGGTTTCAACCTGTGCTGCTTCTGCGTTTCCATCACGTTTTTACACATAATGGTTACAGCACACAGATGTTGGTGAGAGACAGACGTGTGGTGCTTTAACTTATATTAAAAGGAGCCGTATGTAAGATTAAATGACCGTGATAATGACAAAAGTGTTGTTCTCCTCGTCTTTTAGCTCACACAGGATCAGGTGTTGGTTTTCTAATCATGAATTCCTTACTTTATAACAAAGTTGTAAACAAAGTCAGCTAATACTGGACATTAGTTTTTGCTAGCTAAATTTCTCCATTTGAAAAATAAACGTACAGCGTCCTTTCTGTAGAACAGTATACTCTTCTCAACTTATGTCAATAGATAAATTTAAGTTGTATGAACCTCAATTTAATAATAAAATAAAAGATAAAATACCTAATTATGAAGACGGTATGTACGTACAGTGAGTCCCAAGCCTATAGCAGCAGGTTAAGAGCCAGTCCAGACAAGTCAGATCCGGCCCAGATTTTACGCCTTATTTAAAAGGAAGTTAATTTCACTCTTAATGAAGAAGGAGCTTCGATCACTGAATGAAGACATTAAGGTATAATGACGCTTTGAATGTGAGAGGGATCATTTTTGTTTTTATACATTTCGAAATAATAACCCTTTGCTTTTATTTTATAAAACTATTGTAACTTATTTTTCACTACAACTGATCCAAAATGTTGCCACAAGGCTTTGAACCAGTTACACCCACGTTATATTCAGAATCCAATCTAAAATACTCATTAATCACAAGTTTAAATGTAGTTTTATAGTATTATTATCATTATTTGCTGCTAACTGAGGAGAAATATGGCGTCTCTTCCTGGTTTGTGTCTTTTATCTGAAGGACTTTTACTCGTGCAGCTTTATTATAAGGAATTATAATAATCAAGCAAAGGACAAAGGATTTATGTAGGTTTAAAAAAAAAAAGAAGAAGTTTGGATTAGTGACAGTTTCACTGGAGGCGAGGGCGATGTCATCCGGATCAGCTATATCATTAGATTTCCCAAGAATGTGTGTGTTAATGGGGTGTGGTGTTTGTGACACACCCTGCTGTCTGTCTCCTGTCAGGTTGTATATGAAAATGACTGCGCTACTGAAATGAGCTCTGCATTTTTGAATTGATTGACTTTGATATCAGTCAGGATGATTGAATCATCACAGCTCACAACTGATTTGTGTACGTGCTTAGGTTCTTTATGTGGTTGCATGCATCACTTCATGACAATTTTACGGTGGCCCAGAGGTGCAAAACACAAACACCGAAAACACAATGGCACAAAACGCAAACTTAGTTAATGTTTTTGTGTTTTCTGCTTTTGTGTCTGTTTTTTGATTTGCATTTGTGTTTTTTTCATTTGCGTTTATGTTTTTTGTGATTTGCATTTGTGTTTTTTGTGATTTGCGTTTGTGTTTTTTTGATTAGCGCTTCTGTTTTTTTGATTTGCGTTTGTTTTTTGATTTGCGTTTGTGATTTGCGCTTGTGTTTTGTGATTTGCGTTTGTGTTTTTTGATTTGCGTTTGTGATTTGCGCTTGTGTTTTGTGGTTTGCGTTTGTGTTTTTTGATTTGCGTTTGTGATTTGCGGTTTGTGCTTGTGTTTTTTTGATTTGCGTTCGTGTTTTTTTTTTATTTGCGTTTTTTTATTAGTTTTTTGTGATTTGCATTTGTTTTTTGATTTACATTTGTGTTTTATTGTTTTGCGTTTGTGATTTGCGTCTGTTTTTTTCGATTTGCGTTTGTGATTTGCGTTTGTTTTGTGATTTGCGTTTGTGTTTTTTGATTTGCGCTTGCGTTTTTTTGATTTGGGCTTGTGTTTTTTTGATTTGCGTTTTTTGATTTGCGTTTGTGATTTGCGTTTGTGATTTGTGCTTGTGTTTTTTTTGATTTGCGTTTGTGTTTTTTGGTTTTGCATTTGTGATTTGCGTTTGTATTTTTTGCTTTTTGCGATTTGCATTTGTGTTTTTTGATTTGCATTTGTGTTCTGCGTTTGTGTTTTTTGATTTGCTTTTGTGATTTGTGTTTTTTGTTTTGCGTTTGTGTTTTTCACCTCAGGGCCACCATACATTTTAGATGTTGCCATGAGGCACAAATCAAAACAAACCCTGCTCTGATTCTCCCTCCGTGCATTTTGTACCCGGAAGATTTCGATGCCAGAGACTGGAAAACAAAAAACTCCCCAATATTAAGAACTGCATTGTTTGTTTTTGCAGGTGTGTGTGTGTGTGTGTGTGTGGATATGACATACACACAGAGAAGTTATTGTTCACCATGGAGACGTTGGTATACAATAACAGGATCAGAGTGAGCCGTGTTATAGTGTAACTTTGCGTGCCGTTATTACACAAACACACTCGCTGTGTTCAAACCCCACACAGGGTTAGAGAAGGAGACGGAGATAAAAGACAGAAGGCAGATCCTAATCTCACTCATATTTTTATAGCCTATAACAGATATCTGTCATACGTCTCATCTGTCAGAGCTGGAAATCAACGTTCGATGCTTAAGAGTGTTTTAAGAATTTATTTAAGAGGATTAAATACACGCACACAAGTCGTAAATGTCTTGCACAATTTTCCCTGTCATTGTTTTTCCTTAGTATTTGGCCTTCTTACATGACTACAGGCAGGAACACAGAGACATCAATACAGACGTTTAGCGTTTATGATCAACGTAATCAAGCATATCAGTCTGGAATCAAACTGAAATTAATAACAAAGCGAGAAAAAAGAAGAAGGTGTGTCTCCTGTCTGAGTATTTATTGTAAATGCACGACTCCATAGCACCTGTGATGCCGGTTGCTGAAAACATCGTTTTAGCCGAAGCTTCTTGTCGGTTCTTGTTTTTTAAGTACGAGCGCTGCAAAGACACGACTCGTCACTAATTGTTGTATGTGTGTGTGTGTGTGTGTGTGAGTTTGCGTGCAACACAGTAAAAAGCAGTGGCTAGTGTGCCAAAATGTGTGTAGCATGTTGTACCAGTTGTGTGGGAACCTTGCAATTTGTCAACAAACGCAGCAGATATTTCATTAAATCAGTTTGACTATTTATAGACATTTCCTAAGGAAAGTGTAAATGTTAAAGGTCCCGTGTGTAAAACGAGGCGGCCATTTTGGACATTTTTATTAGCTATTGGCATCACAAACCAAGCAACTACGAGCTCTATCAAACAGAACACAGTGTGTCCAAACGGCTCTGGATCCACCTCCTCTTTTCTTCAGGTGTGCCACAGGGCTCAGTCTTAGGACCCATTTTATTCTCTGTTTATATCAAAGACCATGTACCGTTGTTATGACAAGCGTAAACCCAGAACTCAAAATCCAAATCCATTTTCAATTTATGATCAGTATCCAGTAACATTAGTGTGTCTTTCTACACTCAGAAATAAGGGTTCCAAAAGGGTTCTTCTACAAGGGCTGAGGTTCTACCTGGAACCATTTGCTTCTGAAAACCCTTTCCCGAAGAAAAGGTTTTTCAAGGGTTCTTGGTAACACCAATGGTTCCAGTAAGAACCATTTTGATCCAGAGAACCCTTTAAAACCCCTTTCCAGAATAAAGGGTTTTAAAAGGTTTCTTGGTGGAACCTTTTTTAAAAAGCTTCTACCTGGAGCCAATAAGGGTTCTCCTATGAGGACAAGCCGAAGAACCTTATATGGTTCTACTTAGCACTTTTATTTCTAAGAGTGTATAGAGGGAAAACAAGCAGATATACTGTAGGTGTAATATATAACGTGTACTATTTGTAAATATACCCTTCTATAAATGACTTATCGTGTGACAGAGTGAATGCAGCCGAACAATGCAGCACATGCCAGAGAGAGATCTTTTTAGGCGTGCATGTGATGATTTCTCACAGAGGGTGTGATCTTTCCCCTGGGGGGGTCAAAGCTCTCTTAAAGCAGGGGGCCACACCCATCGCTGCTCTGCCGATACATAATTATCACAAAGAGACTCAACGTGATCAAAAAGACACTTCGACGCGGTGGAGAAAACATTAACACATGCTAACACGTGTGGTTTCTTCACACTCAGGTTATTTTGCATGTGTGGCTCCTGCTCTGAAGGAGGAGGAGGAGCGAGGAGGGGTTTATATGTCTGTGCCCAGAGGTGCATTCACTTATTTTATGCACGTGACTTATTGTGCATTTTCTGCAGCATGGCAGCCATTTTGGGAAATTTAAGGAAGGAAAAATGACTTTTAAATTGGCTTGGTTCACAAAAAACATGACAGTTGTCCCTTTTCTTCACCTCCTCAGAGACAGATTTGTATTATTTCTGTTGTGTCAGTACACTCTTAGTGCTAAGTAGAACCATATAAGGTTCTTTGGCTTGTCCTCATAGGAGAACCCTTTTGGAGGGTTCCACCAAGAACCCTTTTAAAACCCTTTATTCAGGAAAGGGGTTTTAAAGGGTTCTCTGGATCAAAATGGTTCTTACTGGAACCATTAGTGTTACCAAGAACCCTTGAAAAACCCTTTCTTTTCGGGAAAAGGGTTTTTGAGAAGCAAATGGTTCCAGGTAGAACCTCAGCCCTTGTAGAAGAACACTTTTGGAACCCTTATTTCTAAGAGTGTACACAAAGTTATTGACCTTTCAAAAAGCTGTGCTCCTCCCAAAACAGTCGACAAACACACATTGACAGCCACACACACACATTGACAGACACACACACACACATTGACAGACACACACACACTCATTGACAGACACAGAGTCTTTGCTGTGTCTCAAACTCACCGGTCGAGACACACGGACACACACCGAGACTCTGTCGGACGTCTCATCCTGTAAAAGTTGTGTTTGCTCAGGGTGGGAAATATTCAGTTTCGCTCAGACGTTGACATTTCACTGCAACATTCAATTTGGTGCCGTTCAAATAAACATATTTGTAGTGAATAAAATCATTTTTAGTGCTCGTACAATCATGTAAAACAAGAGTAATGATATAGTAATTTATAGATATTTTTTCTCTCTCAGCAAATTAATGACAAAAAAAGGATTCTATTTGTCATTAACTGTACACAATGGTGAAGACTACAAGAAGACTTTGTTATTAAAAGCATATTAACGTGCTAAAACGTACAAAAATCATTTCTTCTAATATATAGATTAATTGTGAGAGTACTTTACTTTATTGACACAGCTATATATCCGAACATAGTGTAGTAAATAAAGACAGTACAAGTATTTATGGAGACAAAAAAGTCAATTATTAATAAAACTAGAAAAGCACTCGGAGAGCGCAGACCTCCACCAAGGCAGCTAAGTGCAGCGTGTACGGATCACGCCCAAATTTTAATCACTTGTTCCTGGTCCCATTGCGGACATATCCTGAAAATATCATCCAAATCCGTCTGTGACTTTTCGAGTTATGTTGCTAACAGACAAACAAACACCAGTGAAAGCATATACCTCCTGGCGGAGGTCACAAAACAAATCTAATACTTTCTCTCTCTTAATTCAAACCCTGGTACTTTTATCCTCTGAGAATCATTAGTTTGGTTTAGTTTGAACATAATCCAAAGACCTCTGATGCTTCTTCTGACTTTCAGCTCCTCACTGGGGAACATGGATGACCGGCTGAATCCACCGCACCACGCCCGCACACCCGGCCTACGAGACCAGCGCATCAGGGCAGATGAACGTTAACCTGCGAGGAATGAGAGGTATTTATGATCACATGACTTAAAAAAAAACAAAAAAAAAAACATATCCAATGCATGCACCAACTTTGAACTTTGAACTTTGAACTTTGAACTTTGCCCTGTGAATGACTGACTTGGCTGACATCATCACAGATAAGGTAAATGATAAGCAACAATGCTACCTGAACTCTTTATGTTAACCATGTCAAACCAACTGATGAGAGTTAAGGCCACATTATACTTCTCAGACTGCGTCACCACGGAGACCCCTCGAGCCTTCATACGGTGACGGATACGCGTTGCAATTTCCTGCCCGATCAGCAGGGGTCCCCACGCAAGGTTGTCGTGCTTTTAGCTACAGTGAGCAATGGCGTCCGAGAGAGGCTGTTGTTATTGTTGAAACAGTGGCCGATTCTCACTTTTCTGTGTCACGGAACGCAGTTTTAAGGTAATTTGAGGCGAGAAATTAGCCATTTAGAGTCTAAACATGTGGTTTGTGTGTATTAAGATATGACGTATTTATAGTTTGGCAGCTACATTGTTGGCGGTGATCAGCTCCACCTCTGTGGACGCTCGGTGTGCACTGTGAGCCGGCACAGAGCAGCGTTAGCTCGGCCTGTCCTGAGGACCAATCGCAGCCCTTGCCGTCTCCGTTGTCCCTTGGTGGAGTGACGGACACTTATAAAATATTTTGTGCAGCCGGAGACGACACAGAGAGCTCTGCGTAACCTACGTAGAGCACTTTACGCAGGAGTATAAATTGGGCTTTAGGGTAAAAATCGAACTAAATATAAGAGGAATTAAACCTTTTTGCAGAACTAGTCATTTTAGCATTGTCTTCAAAAGTCAGTTTCCATCCATAATGGTGCCCAAGTACTTGTATTGACTTACAATATCCACCGTAGTACTGTTGATAAAGCGTGTTTGATCGTAGATGCGGTCGAAAGGGGGAAAAGAAATGACTCAATGTATTGGATTTCTGTGTATTCAGTGCACAAAGAGAATGTGTTTTTATCTGTTTTTTTTTATAGATCTGGGCTAAAGCTTTTGCTCTTTCAGTGCTATCACTCCAAATGAATGCACATGTGATAAGTGTACAGACTCTGCATGGGGTCAGAGGATGTTTCGCTGTAGAGAGATGTTATCTAAACTGTCCCAGAGGATTGTCTTGCATTCATTAATGCTCAGGAATGTGGACACATGCGTCCTCGAAGCACCTCTGAATGTGTGGTTTGAAAATTGCGTTTCTGAGGACGTGAGCACGGCCCCGAAAAAATGCACAGAATTTTTGCCGGTTAAAATGTACATATGAGAGTGGTTTGGTGAAGTGGAAGTGGGAGGAGCAAATGGCCTAAATCCTACAGGAAGGTGGCCATTTTGGATTCACACGGTGGTATTTGATCAAACTCCTCCTTGAGCTTTGAGCTTGCGAAGGACGCATACTTGGTGTGATTGGATGTCTCAGCACGGATGTTCATAAAAGGTCTGAATGGCATCTTGGCTACAGCAGAAGAAGAAGAAAGGGGGAAAAAAAAGACCTTTATTGTTCTAACTTTCCCCAGTAGCTCTTTCACAGGATGTTGTCAGCACATGTGCATCTGGCCTTTGTCCTGCCTATTATTAGCTGCGATTATGAATTAATAACGCTTCAGTGGTTTCTGGAGGATCTCCTGCTCCGGCCTGAAGCAGGAGCTTCACTCGGAACACTGAAGTCATGCTCGGAGTATTTTTCCCGGGAGAAAAAGGTCGTGAGAGTTTGCATACACACTCGCATGTAAATGAAGTCATAACTTTTTGTAGCAAAGACAGTGTCTTACTCTGAAAAATGCTGAATAACGGCATACTGAGTGGTGCAGTTTGTAAACTTGGCTCAGAGTTAAACGCTGCTGTGTGTTTATGACCTTTCACACAGAAGTGATCTGATAACGCAGTGACTTCTTTTTTTTTGTTCGAACAAAAACAACTTGTTCTTTTCTGTTACTCAATTACTGTCATGACTGTGAAGGATTGATTGTGTTTCTCTTGGTTTTGTGACCCTTCTTTGTTTTCTAACAATGTGAAGACGAGACAACTACTTCTTCTCTGATTGGTTATTGGTTAAGATGGGAATTGTGGTTAGGTTAAGGTTGCGGTTTCAGTATTTACTGGTTGGAGATAAGGCCATACACTCTTAGAAATAAGGGTTCCACAAGTGTTCTCCTACAAGGGCTGAGGTTCTACCAGGAACCATTTGTTTTTCAAGGGTTCTTGGTAACACTGAAGCTCAATGTATACTCCTGCGTAAAGTGCTCTACGTCGCCGGAGAGCCTCTCCGTCACTTCGTCAAGGGACAACGGAGACGGCAAAGGCTGTGATTGGTCCTATAAATACTTCATATCTTAATACACAAACCACATCTTTAGACTCTTAATGGCCAATTTCTCGCCTCAAATGATCTCAAAACCGCGCTCCGGGACACAGAAAAATATTTATTGCAGGTGAGAAACGGCCACAGTTTCAATGTTATTCAGCTGTAACAACAACAACAACAGTCTTTCTCTTTCGGACGCCATTGCTCACTGTAGCCAGAAGCACATCAACCTTGCGTAGCGACCCCTACTGATCGGGCGGGAAATTGCAGTGCGTATCCGGCACCACGAGGGAGAACTATGAAGGATCGAGGGGTCTCCGTGGTTACGCAGACGGAGAAGTATACTGTGGCCTTAATGGTTCCAGTAAGAATTTTGATCCAGAGAACCCTTTACAACCCATTTCCTGAATAAAGGGTTTTAAAAGGGTTGAACACTCCAAAAGGATTCCAGGTAGAACCTTTATAAAAAGGAGCCAAAAAGGCTTTTCGTATGAGGACAAGCTGAAGAACCTTATATGGTTCTACTGAGAACTTTTATTTCTAAGAGTGCATTAAGTTTTATAAATCAAATGTCATCGCTTTGCTTTTAAACAAGGTCACATTGGGCAATCTTTGGCTTTAACTGAGCAAATAAATAATTTGGATTAATACACTTTAGATTAGGGAACACATATGGACCATTAACTAGGTGCTTACTAACATATATAAGTAGCATACTAGCCCTTTATTAGAATGTATTAACACCTTATTCTACTTCTATTATGACATGAATTAAGATTTTTCCTACATAAGGCGTTGATACGTGCTTAATATTGACTAATAAAGGGCTAGTATGTGACCTAGCACTTAGTTAATGATGAATATGTTGTATTTTATAATTTCTTTGCAGAGAGAAACAGAATGATCAAACCGTCAAAGTCAGACCCGTTTTGAATTACAAGGACGTTATCTCTGGTGGATTTCAATGAATAAATAAAAGATTTGGCGTAGGTTAAATAACACTCGAGCGAATGTTCTCGCTCCACTTTAATTAATGAATTTGGACGGACCGAGTGTCAGAGTCTTTTGTTTTTCTTTTTTGTGTCACCGTAGCGAGGGATTAACGATAGTGTTTCATATGTCACTTGGATGATTTGTGGTTTTCTTACACACACACACACACACACACACGAGCGCTGTCACAGCTCACCTTTGCAGTCATTTCCTGGAGACTTCCCATCACCATTTGCCAAACCCTAACTGTAACTTAACCTCTCTCTCTCTGTCGCTCTCTTTTTGGGTGTGTTGTTAAAATGCGTGAGGAGCAGAGACAGTAGGCGGAGCTTCAGGAACAATAAAGCTGTCTGTTTTTGTGTGTCTGCACATGCACGAGCGCTATATAGTATGTAAACACTCTTGAAATAGGAAGCGCTTTTACTTCGCAGCACATCGTTGAGCTCGTCAGACCTAAAAGGTCAGAGATCAGGTGCAAAATTTCCATTTACACACACACACACACACACTCTCAAACAGGGCTATTCTTGTTAGCGCTGTCGTAAACACACCTGTCCTCAGTATGTTTCCACGTGGGGGAGTTGATTTATTGAATGAAGTGTATCAGCATGTACTGTACTGTATAAACGCCCCTGTTTCGCACATGACACATCACAGACAAAAACGTTCCGTACAAATATAGACGGTAAACATGTTCAAAGTCGCCATAAAGTGATAAAACTATTCTAAAAGTAACCTCACCTAAGAGAAACACATTTTTATTGCTAACCACGTTAGCAAAATTCAAGTCATCCTTCATTCTAAATTAAAAAATGAGGTTTGAAATGGTTTAAAATTGCACGGCATGGTGGTGTAGCGGTTAGCACTGTTGCCTCACAGCAAGAAGGTGCTGGATTGTCCTCATAGGAGAACCCTTTTTGGGTCCAGGTGGAACCCTTTTAAAACCCTTTATTCAGGAAAGGGGTTTTATAGGGTTCTCTGGATCAAAATGGTTCTTCCTGGAACCATTAGTGTTACCAAGAACCCTTGGAACTTCATAATTTAATCGGAAATCTACACTCTTAGAAATAAAAGTGCTAAGTAGAACCATATAAGGTTCTTAGGCTTGTCCTCATAGGAGAACCCTTTTTGGCTCCAGGTAGAACCTTTTTCTACCTGGAACCCTTTTGGAGGGTTCCACCAAGAACCCTTTTAAAACCCTGTATTCAGGAAAGGGGTTTTAAATGGTTCTCTGGATCAAAATGGTTCTTACTGGAACCATTAGTGTTACCAAGAACCCTCGAAAAAACCTTTCTTTGGGGAAAGGGTTTTTCAGAAGAAAATGGTTCCAGGTAAAACCTCAGCCATTGTAGAAGAACCCCCTTGGAACCCTTATTTCTAAGTGTGTGGTCCTGCTTGTCTCTGCAGTTTGTGTGGCTTCATGTATCAAACACATCGTTTCTGACACAGAAACACAGTCTTGCTGGACTGACCTGACCTGAGCGACCCCCTAAATCACATATGTCAAACTCAAGGCCCGGGGGCCAGATGTGGCCCGCCACGTCATTTTATGTGGCCTGCGAGTGATTAATTGGTCTTACAAATCAGTGCTAAAATAGTTCTGTGTCGCTTTAAGGCGTGCGTTGACCATAAACAACATTTCCCACAATGCATGGCGATTGCGTTACCCGCAAAGTGACGGCACCGCCGCTAGATCGCGGTGTATTGTTGTATATGCATCATGTGACGAGTGAAATTGAATAAGTAATAAATACAGAAAGTTAGTAGTTACCTTTATTTTATGTTATTATTTGTTTACATTTAGTGTCATTTATTCTGTATGACAGTTACATCTGGCCCTTTGAGGGTAACCATTACGCTGATGTGGCCCCTCAGTTTGACACCCCTGCCTTAAATCTACCTCCGTCACACTGTAAGACGTCCACACACACACTGGTCTCGTGCAGACAAAACTGAAGCGGATGTGTTTTCAGACTTGAAAGGAACCCTTCGCACTCCTTTTTTTAAAGACCATCCATGAAATAACAGCTGTCACATCATCACTTTACTTGTTTCAACAACCAGCGAGCGTAACCCAGCGCTTCCTCACCTCGTTTCACAGACTGTGTGGAAGGCAGGGTCACGATGACAGATGCTAGTGTGTCGGTCTGTGCGTCTGTTACTTACTTTAAGACGTTTTTTTTTATCCTGGGATACAAACACTGAGGACCAGTCGTCATCATGAAGACCAAAAACCTGGTTCTAATGAGGCAAAATCTAATTTCTGAGGTTCTTCTGAGGTCAAGCAAAGAGTTATGGTGTGTGTGTGTGTATACCAGGGTTATTATAGTAAACGGAAATTAAGGGAAAAAATAATTTAGTTAACTTAAATAAAATGAATTTTTTCCAAAACTTCATTCCGGAATACAGACTGTTTGAAGTTGTTTACTTTTGATTTACCTGCAGGTGTTAAAGATTAAAGAATGGAATTAAAGGATTTGATAATAATCCATATTTTGTGTCACACATTCTTTCATCCTTTCCAAGTCGAGGCTTTCTCTTAATACTTGAAAGACTACGACTAAGACTTAGTTTTTTAAATTAGAACTAAACTGAAACTACTAAATCTTTGTTGAATCAACTGCAATAAAAAAAGCAAACTGAAAACCCATAATAACCCTGGTGTATTCTTCTATTTATTACCTTAGGGCTTTTTCTGACCTTGTAAAGACCAGTATGACCTACACTCTTAGAAATAAGGGTTCCAAAAGGGTTCTTCTACAAGGGCTGAGGTTCTACCTGGAACCATTTGCTTCTCCTTTCCCGAAGAAAGGGTTTTTCAAGGGTTCTTGAACACTAATGGTTCCAGTAAGAACCATTTTGATCCAGAGAACCCTTTAAAACCCCCTTTCCTGAATATAAAAGGTTTTTAAAAGGGTTCTTGGTGGAACCCTCCAAAAGGGTTAATAAACAAACACGGAGCAATATATGACATATCATAGACAGGACTTTGGCTTGGGTGGATGGACAGC
Organism: Microchirus variegatus; assembly: GCF_963457635.1. Lineage (NCBI taxonomy): Eukaryota > Metazoa > Chordata > Actinopteri > Pleuronectiformes > Soleidae > Microchirus > Microchirus variegatus. The sequence goes on from NC_139824.1 coordinate 15,343,744, forward strand.
AGCCAGTGATTTAGCAGAATTCTCTGCGCAGACTAAAACTACATTGCTAATAATTGAACGTGATTAAAGTATCTTGTTATCGCAAAACAGCGTTGCCGTTCATTCTCACCGAGATATGAACAAATTGCTTTTCCCAAGGCGTTGTTGAATTCCTGCCGTTTGACTGACTGGTGACATGAAAACACATGTGTCAAAAGTAAACGCATTACATTCTATGCAAATAAGAACGTCGTTCACCTGAGGCAACGATTGGGGGGTGTTTGCCAAACAGGAAGCTCTGTGTTTTTCTAGAATACAATACATCAAAAAACCTGTAATTGTATTTACCGGAATCACTCTCGACTCCAAGTTCCAAACAAAGAGAGAAGTTTGAATGCGTTTTTTATCAGCGAGCAGTTTCCAAAACAAGCTCAGTATCTGGACGCAGCAAACATAACAAATGGGTTTTATTGACCTTGATTTGTCTTTTTATTCTTACTTCTCAACCCGATTATTGTTTTCACATAAGAGGGAAATTCTTATATGCCTTTAATTTCCTGTATGTCTCAATATCAGGAAAACAGACTACAATGAGCTGCAGTATTGATAATATAAGTGTTGATGCTCCGTCCATTCAGTACTTTAATACAGTATTTAATCCAATATTTGTACCAAAAGTATTGCTATAAAGTAGAACACAAGTAGTGTATGAGTGATAGCTTGTATGGTTTAATATACACACACACACACAGAGGTGTTTGAAGCCTGCACTTATCACATACATCACACCGCAACGATTAAATGTGTGTTTACGCAAACGTTTAGTGCACACCTGTCAACCAGAACCAGAAACAACGAGAGAAAAATTAACGTCTAATTCACTGTGTAAATCTGAGGTCAGTGGGGAAATGTAATTATGCGTTGTGCTTGAGCTATAAGCCACCGCATTTCAAAGGCTAACTGTTGCTAACGCTAAAACGCCGAAAAATCATCCGTCTCAAAATGACAAGGCTGCTGTATTCGATTGTCTGAGTTAATGATCAAAATACAGTATGAGACACCTCGTAGGCTACGATATGGAACTAAACCTAATTTTATATGCAGGATTTTAAAATAATTTCACCTAGTAGTGGTAGCACCTAGTAGCACCTAGCACCTGATAGCATCTAGTAGTAGCCAGTAGTGTTGGAGAGCATTTAAAGTATATATTTGTAAAAAAAAAAAGAATACAAAATAAAATCTAAATCATTCAGTGGGGAAATGTAATTATGCGTTGTGCTTGAGCTATAAGCCACCGCATTTCAAACGCTAACTGTTGCTAACGCTAAAATGCCGAAAAATCATCCGTCTCAAAATGACAAGGCTGCTGTATTTGATTGTCTGAGTTAATGATCAAAATACAGTATATGACACCTCGTAGGCTACGATATGGAACTAAACCTAATTTTGTATGCAGGAATTTAAAATAATTTCACCTATTAGTGTTAGCACCTAGCACCTGTTAGCATCTAGTAGTAGTGAGTAGTGTTGGGGAGCATTTAAAGTATATATTTGTCAAAAAGAATAAAAAATCTAATCAAAATCAGTGCAGAGCGCAATCTTTGGATCTCTGTTAATTGCAAAAACAATTGAATTCATGTAAACTTCAGCAGGACTTGTAAGACAACTTTATTATTCCTTAGAACTGTCACCGTAGTTCTGAGGAAGACGGAAGCTACACGCTGAATCTAGATAACACACTTACTATTGTCTAAAAAACCCCAATCCATTTGTCTTTTACTCGAGCATTACTAAATAGTTGTTGTGTTTTAGTTACCCAATGTTGTTGTGTTTCAGCTAATGTTGCTATGTTTCAGCTAATGTTGTTGTGTTTCAGTTGGTTAATGTTGTTGTGTTTTAGTTTGTTAACGTTGTTGCGTTTTAGTTAATGTTGTTGTGCTTAATGTTGTTGTGTTTTCCTATATTTGCACTTCAGGGCCACCGTACTTGGCCCTTAATTGAGCATTTAAAGTACATATTTGTAAAAAAGAATAAAAAATAAAATCGAAATCAGTGCAGAATCCTTTAATATTCCTCAGAACTGTCACCGTAGTTCCGAGGAAGACGGAAGATACACACCAAATCTGGATAACACACTTACTATTGTCCAAAAAAAAACAACCATACATTTGTCTTTTACTCGAGCATTACTAAATAGTCCAGATTGCATCTAAACTTACAACTGTGCAGATGCTTCATACGTTCATAAATGGTCTAAAATGACTGTATGAGACTGATATTGGTATCGGTCGATACTCGAGTTTGCGATATCGTCATTGGACACAAAATGTACAAAGAATACAAGAACATACAAAGGAGGGTGAAGTCCTGGCGAGAACTCGACACTGACTGCCGGAGTGGAATGTGCGATTGCGCGTGCATGCGTGGAATGTTAGACAAACGCGGACCCTTGTTTGAGTGTGAACGGTACTCTGGGCATGTACACACATGCGCAAATGCAATTGTCCTGTTTGTGGATGCGGAATGCAGCAGTAAATCACCAACACAACTAGGAACTGAAAGTTAATAGTTAATGCTGTTGTGTTTTAGTTAGCTAATGTTGTTGTGTTTCAGCTAATGTTGTGTTTTAGTTAGCTAATGTTGTTGTGTGGCGGATAAAGCGGTAGATAATGGATGGATGGATGTTGTTGTGTTTCAGTTAATGTTGTGTTTTAGTTAGTTAATGTTGTTGTGTTTTGCAACTATTGTTGTTGTGTTTTAGTTAGCTAATGTTGTTGTGTTGCAACTAATGTTGTTGTGTTTTAGTTAGCTAATGTTGTTTCAACTAATGTTGTGTTTCAGCTAATGTTGTGTTTTAGTTAGCTAATGCTGTTGTGTTTCAGCTAATGTTGTGTTTTAGTTAGCTAATGTTGTTGTGTGGCGGATAAAGTGGTAGATAATGGATGGGTGGATGTTGTTGTGTTTCAGCTAATGTTGTTGTGTTTTAGTTAGCTAATGTTGTTGTTTCAACTAATGTTGTGTTTCAGCTAATGTTGTTGTGTTTTAGTTTGCTAATGTTGTTGTGTTTCAGCTAATGTTGTTGTGTTTTTGTTAGTAAATGTTGCTGTGTTTCACATAATGTTGCTGTGTTTTAGTTAATGTTTTTGTGTTTCAGCTAATGTTGTGTTTCAGTTAGTTAAAGTTGTTGTGTTTTAGTTAATGTTGTTGTGTCTCGGTTATATAATGTTGTTGTGTTTTAGTTAGTTAATGTTGTTGCATTTTAGTTAATGTTGTTGCGTTATCCTATATTTTGCACTTCAGGGCCACCATACCTGGCCCTTAATTGTGAGTCTACTAAAAAAGGAGCCCACAGGAGGCGCTGTTCTCTCGGGTCACTTGTCTTACATAATCTTAAAAAGTCATTATGGAGTCATGGAATCAATAATTCCCCCCCCCCCCCATTTAATCCCGTCTACACTGTAGCTTTAATTGCAGATTAGGATCCATTTATAAGCTGTGACTCAGCGCTGACACATAATGGCGTGAACCTGGCGTGTTTTCATTAATAACACAGCGCACTCAGGCTTGTTAAGGATAATCACTATGATGGCTCTTGTTGTCTCCTCCAAACTTGGAATGAACATTGCAACACACACACACACACACACACACACACTGGACCACCCCGCCCCAGTCCCGCCCTACGGCCCGACCCCACGGAGAACAGACACACACACAGACACACACACACACACACATACACACACACACACAGACAGCGGATCATGTGACACAAACTCTGAGACTCAGAAAGAAAAGAGACACAGAGAGTAACAGAGCCATCGATCACTGGAGCTTCTTCTTCTTCTTCTTTTTTCTTCTTCTTGTTGTTGTTTTGTCGCTGTTGTTGTTTCCTGAGCTCGGTCTCAGTGACACACAGCGCAGTCTTCTGCGTCACTTTTCCCATTTACTGCGCAGTTTTTTTTTGTTTTTTTTTTACTTTATTATTATATAAATATATATATATCCGCGAGGCTGCGTTCGAACGAGCGTCTCTGCTTCAGGAATAGACCGCGTCCTTCATCCGAGAAGTAAGTCTGTGACACTGTGTCACACACACACACACACACACACACACACACACACTGCTGTTTATTTGTTTATATGTTTGTATTTTGCTGTTTTGAAGTGGAAGTCATTGCTGTGGCTTAATTTGAACGTTGTAGTTGACTGTTAGTGAGTAATTAATAATTCATTAGATAATTAAGCCGTGTGCGCGTGTGTGTGTGTCAAAATGACCTAATTTATTTAATTTAATCTGGTAAAAAAGAAAAGAGAATTATATTGACTTGATGAATAATTATCTTAAAGTTGCTAATTATAATCATTATTATTGTTAGTGGGGAAAAGAAAGAGGGAAAAGTGGTCAAACGTAAGTATTATATTTAAATGTAAGGATTTATATATATATATGGTGATAGGTGACTTCTTTTAATGTCTTATTTTGTCCTAAATGTAACTTAGTCAAAAGTAAATAATATATTTTAATTTTAAGGATATATATATATATATGGTGATATAGTCACCTATCACCATATATATTTAAATATATATATATATGGTGATGGGTGACTTCTTATATTGTCTTATTTTGTCCAAAATGTAACTAAGTCAAAAGTAAATAATATATTTTAACTTTAAGGATGTATATATATATATATATATATATATATATATATATATATATATATATTTAAATATATATATGGTGATAGGTGACTACTTGACTACTTTTATTCTCTTATTTTGTCCAAAATGTAACTTTCTCACTTTAAAATAATACAAATAATTATTAATAATGATAATATGTGTAGTTTTGACTGAAAAACTGATTAAATAGAGTGAAACTAGTGCTGGATTGTGAAGTGAGTGAGGGGCTGTCCCTCAGTGTCACAGCATGAGTGTAATACAGTGTGTTTGACAGGTGTGTGTGTGTGTGTGTGTGTGTGTGTGTGTGTGTGTGTGTGTGTGTGTGTGTCAGATTGAGCAAACACTGAGTCACACCTGAGCGTCTCTGTCTCGTTGACAATACACATCTCTTTTCTTTTCTGTGTGTGTGTTTCTCTGTCTCTGTCTCTCCCTGTTTCCTGTGCTTTGTTTCAAGGCTGAGGCTTGCGTCACACATTCCACTTGGCATATGAAGCCCTTATCCTGTTTAGAGCCTGGAGTGAGAGGAGGGAGGGAGGGAGGGAGGGAGGGAGGAGGAAAAAGAGAGAGAGAGAGGGATGTGGATGTGGATGTGGGGGGTGGACGAGTGTGGAATGAGGCCGATCTTTCTCTTCTCTCTGACTCTCTTACTTAATACTCAGCTCCAGTCCAGAAAGAAGTTCTTTTTAGAAGAAGAAGAAAGAAAAAGTGGAGTTGACCTCTTTAATTAACACACACACACACACACACACACAAACACGCCCCAATTACTCCACCCACCCTTACACCTCTTTTCCTGAATCAACATGCTGATGTTATCTGGTGGAACAAAATGCGCAAGAGTGTGTGTGTCTGTGTGTGTGTGTGTGTGTGTGTGTGTGTGTACACAGACGCACAAACACACACACACACACACACAGTGCTCAAAGGGCAGGTCCAAAAGAACATTAGGGCTAAACATTAAACTCCTGGATGCTGAAGTTAAGGAAACAGTGTTACACACACACACACGGCTGTAAAGTTAAAAACACACACACACACACACACACACAGACGTGTGCAGTGTGTCTGTTACCGCTCTTAAACCACTGGATTGAGCCACTGTGACAGTGTCCCTCCTCCTCCACCACCTCCTCCTCCTCCTCCTCCCCATGTTTGAGGTCCATTGCAGTTTTGTCATATTTCGGGGTTGAAAAACCCACTTGGTTTTCTGTCTCTCTGTTCTTTTCCACTTCCATTTTTACATAGTTTGGGTCAGAGCGGCTGTTTTTCTTTCTTTTTGCCCTCCTTCTCCCCCCTCCTCTTATCCTTTCATTCTTATGGTAGGGAGGTGCAGGGGGGGGGGGGTCGGACAGGAAACCACAGGTCCCCTGCAGCAGCATTTGGCTTCACTCTCCTCCACCTCCTCCTCCTCCTCCTTCTCCTTCTTCTTTACACCCCGACCCATCACGCAGTGTGGAAATAATAACAGTCAGACTAAACTCTGAGGGGCTTCCTCTTCTTCTCTCTCCTTCTTCCTCTTCTTCTCTCCTGTCGTCTGGAAAGCCTCAAAACCCCCCCGCTGCGTCCTCTTGACATGTTTCTTGGTTCTTTTGTCAGCTTTTAGAGCCTCGTGTCTTTAAATGTGTGGCGACGGTGGATTCTGTTTCCTTTCCCCCCCCCCCCCTTCTCCTGGCCCCCTTCGGCTCCTCCGTGGGGTCTGCAGGCCCTGCAGGCCTCGCAGTCTGTGCTGTATGAGGTGGTAGGAGTGGGCTAAAAGGCAAGCAAAGGAAGCCAAAACACAAGAGGACGGTGGTGGAAGGGAGGGGGGGGGGGTGGGGAGGGAGGTCAAAGTCAGAGCATGTGACACGTTATTAGCCGAGGAGGAACTGGAAGTGAGGCAAGGGGGTTGAAATAAGAGAGTAGCGTAGGGAGGTACACTTTGGGGGTAAGAGACTGAAAGAATACCGGGTAGAGAGGGCAACCGAAGGGTTTTTAGAGCGATGAGAGGAACGTTTTAAATGTTTCCCACCTTGATGAGTCATCTAATTGGGATCTTAAATGAGGTTAAGATTAGCTCACTCCCTAAGGGGTGTTAAAAAATGTGACGACAATGTTGTTTCTGCGCACACTGACACTAAAAAAAAGAAGAGAGAGAAGTGAGGGCTGATAGTGTTAAAAGTGTGTGTGTGTTCTTGTACTTGCGGCATACTGAGGACCAGTGAGGGTTTTTAACCAACAAAGTGAGGTCATTTTTACAAAGTGGGGACATTTTGGCCGGTTCTCTTTTTTTTTTTTCATTGAAATCACTTCCTTAGGTTGTAAACATGCTATACTATTTTAACAGAGGTCGTCAATTTGGTACAAAAACCCTAACTCTTTTCAGTCCCAGGTGTTTCACACACTTTTTGCTCTAGGGCTCCACCTGCAGACAATTCAATACATTTACTCAAGTTACTGTATTGAATACTTTTTTTGTGTGTATTTTGTTTTTTTTAAGTACAATTTAAAGTACTTATTGACTCAAGTATTGTATTGAACCAGACAAATGATGATGTGATTAGCACCAGTACTAGCGCGTGAACATAGAGGGCGCCAAAAGTGACGTAATATATCCTGTGTCGAGCTCCAAAATAGTTTTGGATTTCTGACCCCTTGTCATATTTCTACTACCCTCACACCCCACGCAAAGTAACTAACTAACTTTTACTTAAAGTACATTTCAAATGAACTACTTTTTACATCTACTTGAGTAATATTTCATCAAGGTATTGGTACTTTTAGTTGAGTATAATATTTTAGTACTTTTTCCACCTCTGAACTACTGTACCCAGTAGTTGTTTACAGACGTCATTCATGAAGTAGATTTTTGTAATTGTGTTGATTTATAAAGTGGAAATGCCGGTCCTCACTTTGTCAGCACTTTTACCTGGTCCTCAGTATGCGGCAAGTACAAGAACATATGTGTGTGTGTGTGTGTGTGTTGCGGCATGTTTTTTGGACCAGGCTGTTGTCTGGAGGTTTCTGGTCTCTCTGGTGATCTCATCTTCTCCAGCCTGTTGCTATTAGGCTGCATGTGTGTGTGTGTGTGTGCATGTGTGTGTTTGAATGTGTGTGTGTGTATTTTTAAGTGTGTGTGTGTGTGTGTGTGTGTGTGTGTGTGTGCGCGCGTCTGTAATAATTCAGTCCCGGCGTGATTTAGTGTGTGTATTCTGTCGAGCTAGCAGAAAAGTCGGCGTGCGGCTGCGAGTGTGTGTGTCTGTGTATAAGTGTGTGTGTGTGTGTGTGTGTGTGTGTGGTTGATTCGGTGGCCAGCAGCTCCAAGCCACAATATTTTCCCCTTCAGTCATGTTGTTTTATATCATTCATAGAGAGGCAGAGAAAACCAGTGCGAGGTTTAGATAAATACAGTAGTGAAGACGATTGTCGAGCAGCAGAGTGTGGACGACGATGGGCTGGAGAGAGAGAGCGTGATGATGTAGGACGTGTTTGCAGAGTGGGTTGGGGTAGAGCACACACACACACACACACACACACACAGTAGCTCCTCTGACCTGGAAGGACAATATTTGCAGACCACACTTGACATGCACAAACACACACACACACACACACACACACACACACCCACATGTAGTGCGTAGGCAGCAACAACACATGCACTGGCTACTTATTTACCAAAAAGGTGCAGTTCACACTGGTTCTTCTGCCTCAGAGAGAGTTTGTCCGATCACACAAAATCACTTTGACCCCTATAACTGTATCGATTTTGTTCACCAGGCAATATAAATATCTTCATCTAAAAATTCTCAATTTACCCATTAAATGCAGCTCTAGATCCAGACGGGAATAAATAAGCTCCAGCTGCAGCTGCAGGTTGACTGGGAGCTCCTGAGGCTGCACGGTCTGTGGTGGTGTGGTGGTAATGTCGGAACTCCTATTCAATTAATTTGACTCTAAATCATTGTATTAGTTTTATTAGGATCCGCCCTCATGGGGGAAATTTGGTCAAAATGCTGCCTGATTACTCTCCTGGTGGTAAACCGTCATGTGTTTATTACATTATATTACATTTAAAAACAAATGAAGACGGTTTGTTTGGCCCCGTGTGACCTTCAAGTGGAGGATAAAGCGGTGGATGACGAATGAGTTAAGGAAAAAACAGCATCGATTATTTGCCAATTTCGGGTAAATTTCATTTTTTTTCCATTAGTGACGTTCAGAAAAGGCCATTTTCAGACAAAAACTGTCTGTAAAGTCCACATATTTTTGTCCTGGTCGTTGTTAGAGTGCAGTGTAAGATTCTTTGTTTTCTCACGTCTTGAATGATGAAAGATGAAACGTTTCATTCATACATGCACTCTTAGAAATAAGGGTTCCAAAAGGGTTCTTCTACAAGGGCTGAGGTTCTACCTGGAACCATTTGCTTCTGAAAAACCCTTTCCCGAAAAAAAAGGGTTTTTCAAGGGTTCTTGGTAACACTTAATGGTTTCAGCAAGAACCATTTTGATCCAGAGAAACCTTTAAAACCCCTTTCCTGAATAAAGGGTTTTAAAAGGGTTCTTGGTAACACTAAGGGTTCTCCTATGAGGACAAGCTGAAGAACCTTATATGGTTCTACTTAGCACTTTTACTTGTACAGCCTCTCTGTGCGTCTTATCTCCGATGCCATAAATCAACGTCACTCTCCGTTGTTACCTGGAGAGAGACACAGAAACAATAGCTCATGTCAGGTGAAGTCTGACTGGAACGGTGTGTTCCCATGACGACTTTTGTTCTTCGAAGGACTTTCATGTTCTCTATGCTGGGGTGTTTTTTTTTTTTTTACTTCCCAGTATCTGTGAGAAATGACGTCAGATAACGAGGCTAAAGTCTAAAAGCTATTTACAGCATGTGTCACTCGCAAGCCTCGTGCACTTTTAAAGAGCTTTCCAACCGACCTACACGCTGAAAAATGTTTGGAACGAGTCCATAACTCAAGCGAAAACAAACTTGTTTTTCATATTTTCACTGATTTTCACATCACTATTATCAAGTATAGTGTGTTTTTATACGTTTGACGACAGCATGGCGACCTGTAAGGCCAACGATGATGTCAAATCAGTTCTACATCACACAAAAAAAGAAAATTTGAAAGTAATTTTCATCTGTTTATGCACCGACCTCGACTTACAGGTGTTCAAAACACATTTATAATTCATCATTCATCTTTCTCCCGGCGTCTGATATGAACAAAGAACACCTCAGTGTCAAGTGACTGGGGATTTCCACTGATTTTCCAACACACACACACACACACTTCTCTTTACTTCTTAAGTGACCTTTGACCTTTTTTATTTTTTTTTATTTATTTTGCTGTTTCATGTTCGCTTTGTGCTTCATAACCGCACTGATGTGTGTGTGTGTGTGTGTGTGGATCACAGCCACAATGGAATAAACGCTTGACCTCGAGTTGAACTGCAGCACAATAAAAACCCGGATTAGAAAAAACACACACACACACACCCTCAATCACATTCGTACACACACACACACACACAGTCCTCGTTTCCCCCCCAACACACACACACACACACACACACAGTCCTCGTTTCCCCCCCAACACACACACACACACACACACACAGTCCCCACCTGCCTTCAGTCTCTTTGTTTCTTCAGAGCCGAGTGAAGGGCGAGGCTTTAGTCGTCATGTTCACACCCTTCCTGACCCTGCAAGTACGCATCCTGCTCTTCCATTGGTTCACTCCCCATCTGGACTTGTGCATGTGTGTGTGTGTGTGTGTGTGTGTGTGTGTGTGTGTGTGTGTGTGTGTGTGTGTGTGTGTGTGCGACTAGGGCGTGACGGGCCTCTGTTCCTGCCATTTGTTAATAATTAAAGGCTAACTTCGTCTCCAGCTTGTGGACTTTAATCAGCTCTGTCTCACACACTCACACACTCACACACACTCACTCACTCCCTGAGGGTACATTCTTTGACAGTTTGTGTTGCCTTAATGCTCTGGTGATCTCTCACACACACACACACACACACACACACAGAGATATAAACACACTCGTTCTAACCCCTAACCCTTTCAAAAAGTCATCGCCGCTGCACCTGGTTATTACAAAGACGAGGTAACAGGAACCACCTTTGAAATCACTCGCTCACTTCTGATCCAAATACCAGACCGGGCCTCTCAGTACCTGTACCTGAGGTCCTCAAAACCTGCTCCTAACACGGCAGAAACCCAACGGTTTTAAGCGCCGTGAACCTGAATGTACGGACCAGATTTGTGTTTGTGCTAACGCGACAAAAACACAGATCGGACGAGTGAGAAACCGGAGCTCTTCTTCTGTGGGAGATAGCGAAAGCAGAGAGGGAGGAGCAGGTGTGTCGATCGAGACACACACACACACACACACACACACATAAATATGGCTTTTGTCTGAGACACTCCCTGGGTTTTTTTGGCGATTACTTTTAATGACTTCACAAGGTGTGTGTGTGTGTGTGTGTGTGTGTGTTTGCGTGCAAGCGGCAAAAACTACTAAACAAGTTTAGAAATAAAGCCACCGTATGGGCCACTATATGTGTGTATGTATATACATACATATATATAAATATATATGTATGTGTGTGTGTGTATATATGTGTACATATATGTGTGTATATATATTTGTGTATATATGTGTGTATACGTGTATGTATATGTGTGTATATATAGTATGTGTGTGTGTATGTGTATATATTTATGTATGTATATATGTATATATAGTATGTGTGTATATATGTATATGTGTGTGTGTGTGTGCGTATATGTGTGTATATATATACACACATATATACTGTATATATGTGTATATATGTATGTATGTATATATGTTTGTGTATATATGTGTATATGTATGTATGTATATATATATATATATATACACACATATATACTGTATATATGTGTGTATATGTGTACATATATATTTAGATCAAAACAAGGCAACATGTACGTACTACTTCCAATATTATATGATACTTGATACCATTCTACATAAGATTACAGCCAATAATGACAAAAATAATTAAATAACCAACCCACACACAAAGAGCAAAGCAAAAATTGTGTATCCCAACATTGTTTTTGTATGAAAAATTAAAATATCCTTCCACTAAATTCACAATAATGAAGCTGTTGCACCACAGTCACCTTACAGTCTGCCTCACCACGCTGGAACCTTTGCTTTGCTAACCCCTGCTGGCCATTATTGGAGGAACGATAGAGGAAAGAGTGTTAAATGCATTGTTTTCTTTGACATTGTGTGTATTCACATGTGGGTGATGGTGTGTGTTTTTCCTCTGCAGGAGCCTGCCCTGTGCAGCCATGCTGATGTATGATTACCCTCTGAAGACAGACATGGAGACGGTGAGGCAGGCATCATGTGTGTGTGTGTGTGTGTGTGTGTCAATGTAGAACTGGGTGTGTGTGCATGCATGTGTGTGTGTTTTGAGTGCTCTCATCATGTCCGGGCATGTTTTTTGATGCCATACACTACAGTATATCTGACCTACAACACACACGCACGCACACACACACACACACACACACACACACACACACACACACACACTGCTGCTACGTGTCTAGACAGAGTGGTTCCCACATTCCGTGTCTTCCTGGACCAACAGGCTGCCGTACAGTGGACATTTGCATACAATACACACACACACAGCATTCTAACGAACACATTGTTTGTGTGGCTGAAAACATGTTTTCTAACTCTTATATCCTCGCTCTCTCCCTCGCAGTCATTCTACTCATCGTTGGTGAAAACCCCAGAGCCGTACAGAGTCATCTTCCCCCACCCGGCCCCCCTCTACCACACACACATGCACGCCTTCAGCCAGTCCCACACCCCCAGCAACCCCACACACACCCAGCAGCTGGAGCCAGTGGACCTGTCTCTCAGCAAGCGCTCGTCCTCCTCCTCCGCCTCCTCCTCGGCGTCCTCCTCCCCTCCCTGCTCCAGCGCCTCCTCCCCGGCCTCCTCGCGCAGCTCCCCGCCGTCGCCTCACAGCGCGGCGAGCCGCGCCTCCCCGCGCTGCTCGCCACCGCACTCGCAGCTGCGCTCGTCCCCCGCGCACGCCGTGCCGCCGCCGCCCACGGCCTCGCTGCCCTACCCGACCATGATGGCGCCGCTCATCAGCTTGGGCTCCGGGGTCATCCAGGGGTCAGGGGTCATGGTGTCTCCGGTCACGGTGCCGCTGTCCGTCCTCTACCCGTCGGCGCTGCACCTGCCCCAGTCGATACTGGTGAGCCAGCCGGTCAGCTGTGACGACGGGCGCCATCGGAGACGAGAGCACAAAACAAGTGAGACTTCAGATTAAGTTCATTTATGGATACATGTCCTTTTTTTTTGTTTTCACGAAAAAATATATCATCATATAAATTTCACGACATATTTTAGCCTAACATCATAAACCAAGGATGTGGAGAAATCATTTTATATGTATTTTACTCAAATATTCTTACAAACACAGTTTTAATACACTGAAAAAAAAGGTTGTTTGGACCTAAAAAATAGTGTTAATAACTGCTGATAAAAACTCGGTTCTGTTTGCTAATTATTTCTGAGAAGAAAGCACTCAATAAATATCTCTAAGACAAAAATAAACACGCTGAATTGTAAGTATATCGAAGTGCTAAATGCTGTTTTTCCATCTCTTCAGTTCACTCTGTGAAGTCCCACGAGCTGAGAGCCGATGCCCACGACCTGCACAAGCCGATCAAAATGGAGCCGTGCCCCGAGCTCGTCCACGACCCGCACAGCGGCCACGACATGAAGCCGTCCGTCATCAGGATACCACATGAATACGAGTAAGAAACCGCAAACGACAGCGCGCATGTGCGCGCACACACGCACGCACGTGCGCTAACAGATTATGAAAGAGCGTTTCACAAGTGTCTGCTGCAGAGCTTCCTCTTTGACTTTATATGGAAGTGGTTTTAAAGCCGCCGTCCATATTTATTCCTTTTTTTTAAATAACTGCAGTAACACGGAGAGGGCTGGGTATCGAATATTTTTCACAGGAGAGTTTGTCTACTCTCCGGTCTGTGTTGCTAATTTATATATATATGTGTATATATGTATGTATATATATATGTATGTGTATATTTGTGTGTATATATATACATGTGTGTATTTATGTATATATATATACTTATATATACATATACGTGTGTGTGTATATATATATATATATACATATACATATCCAAATATACATGTGTATATACATATACACACATATACAAACATATATACATGTATATGTGTATGTATGTTATCATATATATATACATACATATACATATATACACATACATATATATATATACATGTCCATATATACATTTGTATATACATATACACACACATATATACAAACATGTATACATGTATATATGTATGTATGTGTATATATATACATACATATACATATATATATACATATATACACACATATATATACATATATATACACACATATATATACAAACATGTATATATGTATATGTATACATACATATATGCACACACTTTGGTCTTCGAAACAATTATTTCTACATAAATTCTTACATAAATTCTGCAAACGACAACAACATTCTTATTAACTATGCAAAACTGAAAATGCTATAATAGTGTTTTATTTACGATGTATATGCACAAATAAAAATAGCCTATATATCGCCGAGCAAATAACACACGACGACAAAGCTGTTTGTCTAAAATCCACAGGCAGAAAAGGCCCGTGATTTACTGCTGTATATAAAACAACACCATGTATGGCCGGCCCACGACTCGTTGTCAGTGTAAAGATTTAAGATAGTTGTTGCAAATTGTTGTGCAACTCCAGTCCAGTTGGCCGTTCCTGGCACTTTACACAACAATGATATCATTGCACATGTTTGCATCGGGCCTGTCGTCAGCTGCTCTCAGCAGGCTTTTATCTGTTTTTGCTGGTACGTTGCTCAAACTCTTTAGGTCAAAGTCTCTCTTTTTGCATTCACACAAACACTTCAGGTCTTCAGGAGGAGGAGGAGGAAAAAAATCCGGAATAATTGGACCGTGTCTGCTGTGTCTTATCACAAAACACACTGCACAAACACTGGGAACGTGTGCACGCTGGCAGTCAGGAGTCAGTGTGTCTGCTGCCTTTTTTCCTACAGATGTTAACTTAACTTAAAAAGAAAAAAGATGAAAACGATTAAGTAAACAGTAACAGAGCGGTTAAATATAAACACACACACAGTATGATCACGTGACTGGATTCCTCTGTGTGCTCTTTTATTGTCTTATTTCCTCTCTTACGTCTCATTGCAGCGCTTGAATTAAGCTCGAGTTCACATCAGTCATCTTGTCACCTTCTACATTCCATCTCTCCTTTCTTTTTCCTCCTTCCTTCATTTATTTATTGATTCATTTTTCAGCTCATTGTCCGTAATCTTTCGTTCCTTTTCCCTTCCTTCCTTGCTTCACGCTTCATCGTCTGCAGAGTCACAGTGTTTCCTCGGCGAGAAATGAAAGCGGGTTAAAGTATGTGATAGTTGCCAGTTAGTTCATTACGTTGTTGCCCCACCCTCACACGCACGCACACACACACACACACGCACACGCACACACACATGCACAATAGCTGTTAGGCGAAACCATGAAACAAGTGGGTGTGTGTGCGTTTCATCACTCATCCTTTCAAAACACCTTCACTGAACAATGTAAATAGTCTTTATATGTATATGGCAAGTGTGTAAACATGTATGATTGTGTGCGTGTGTGTGTGTGTGTGTGTGTGTATTTGTTGCCTCTTTAGGGCATAAACACTGACCTAAAATAGACCAAAACCTGGTCCTTTCTGGTCAATCCTAGTGAGTTAAGGTTTGAATTGTGGTTAAGTTAAAGTTATGGTTAGACATTAACTGGTTATTTAACCAGTTACTTTGTATCGGCTGTCCAAATGAATAAAGCTGTGTGTGTGTGTGTTCTTGTATTTGCAGCATACTCAGGACCAGTGAGGGTTTTTAACCAACAAAGTGAGGTCATTTTTACGGAGTGAGGACATTTTGGCCGGTCCTCACTTTGTTTTCATTGAAATCACTTCCTTAGGATGCTATACTCAATTTGTCAAAAAAAATAAAAAAATAAAATAAAATAAATTTTGGACGACATAGTATAGTATGACTTTTTTGTAAAATTTTGGACCAAAATTTTTTTTAATACTTTTTGTCAAATTTTGGACCAACATTTTTTCTTCAACTTTTTGTCAAATTTTGGACCAAATTTTTTTTTTCAACTTTTTGTCAAATTTTGGACCAAAAATCTTGGGTCAAATTTTTTTTTCAAATTTTGGATGACATAGTATAGTATGACGTTTTTGTCAAAATTTGGACCAAACATTTTCTGTCAAAGATTTTTTAAACTTTTGGATGACATAGTATAGTAAGACGTTTTCGTCAAATTTTGGACCAAAAATTTTGGGTCAAATTTTTTTTTCTAATTTTGGACCAAACCTTTTTGGTCAAAGATTTTTTCAAATTTTGGACAACAGTATAGTATGATGTTTTTGTCAAATTTTGGACCCAAAATTTTTGGTCAAATTTTTTTTTACATTTTGGTCGACATAGTATATAGTATGACGTTTATGTAAAATTTTGGACCAAAAAAAAAAAAAGGTTTTCCAGCCCTTTTTGCTCTGGGGCTCCACCTGCAGACATTTTATGGTACTCCAACCAGTAGTTCTTTGTAGATGTCATTCATGAAGTAGATATTTGTAATTGATTTATAAAGTGGAAATGCTGGTCCTCAGTGTGCAGCAAGTACAAGAATGTGTGTGTGTGTGTTTGTGGGGGATTTTCTGCACATTCCTCTATGCAGAACTGATGTGAGCGATTTGTATTTCAACACTCGACACCTGCTCCCAACTGCCACTTACACACACCCACACATGCATTAACACACACACACACACACTTTAATGAAGACTCTCGACGTGCAGACAGATATCTCCTTTTTCCTCCCTCTGTTTTTTCTTTTTTTCCGACCTATCAAACACTTGAAAACCGCTTCTCCCTACAAGTCACTGAGACTCTTTTGTGTTAGAAACCTTATCTGTTGAACTTGGGTGTGTGTGTGTGTGTGTGTGTGATTTAGAAAGATTGTGGCAAAAGTTGCTTCTACCGTTACACGTTTTCCCGTGTTAATTCGGCTTCACGACACAGAAATGATTCATATCGAGTTCCATCGAGTGAATAGCTGAACGGTGAAATAACGACGACAAGAATGCAGGGTGGTGGTGGTGGTGGGGGGGGGACAAAGCAAAGGCGCGGCAGACTGGAAAAGGCGGGAGGTATTTTTTTTTTTCCGACGTCACAACGTTGTTATTGCGTCGGAGAGAAGCTGAAATTAAACTCCAGTGTACGTTCAGATTTATGACTTCCTGGAAGAGGCGAGTGCTGCGTGACACCCACACCTCTGTAGGTGAAATTAAAGAGTCTTAAATCAAGTACAAATCACTTGAGGACTCTTAAATACTGAAGGTTTCCTTTGCTCAGGTGCAACATGAGTGAGACTGGTTAATAATGAGGGTGTTCGACATCTGAGGTTCAGCTAAATGACGCCATTTGAGTGAGGAAAATGGAATTGTGTTGAATTTTGTGTTGAGTTTTCATAACTCTGTGCATAGAACCTTCTGTACCTGAGGAGATACCTGTGTGGTCAACTCATTTCCTCTCTCAAATCCCTTTAAAATACACATTTTAAAGGGATTTTTTTTATAATTCAAAACCTTCTAATGTGGTATAATCTTTCAGGTTCTTATTTTATTTTACTTTTATTGTTTTATTCAGTTCTGTTTTATAATCTTACCACCAATGCTTTTGTTTTCCTTTAATTGTTTCAGCTCTAATTTTAATGATTATCTTTTTTCTCTCTCTCTCTCTCTCTCTCTCTTAGGGGAAACAAT